>NW_011889287.1:139022-141285 GCF_000151845.1 Pteropus vampyrus | reverse complement strand
TTGACCACTTTCAGAGAAATGAGTCTCGCTTACCTCCCCCACCACCTATCAGGCCTTCTCTGCTTAGAAATGATAAAAACTCTTCAGAAAATTCCCTTTCACTTTAATCTGTATCTTCAAATTATTGTTCATTACTCATATAACTGGATTTTCTTTGGTCAAATAATGCATTATTCTAAAGAGAAAACTGAGTACTTGAGGTTGGAATACAAAGGATGAAGATTTTTCCCATTGAAATTAAAGAAATTTTCAACTATTTATTGACTCTTCACTGAACAGTAGGATTTTCGGGAGTAAAGGGAAATACTTAAATGACGATAGCTGTCGTTTTAAACTGACATGGGTTTGATAGATTGACGTGGGTTATCCAGTAATCTCTTCAATGCGTCCTTCACATCTTTGTTCCTTAAGCTGTAAATGAGGGGATTCAGCATTGGTATCACTAGCGTGTAGAAGACCGAGGCCATTTTATCCGTATTTAATGAGTGGTTGGTCCTCGGTTGCAAATACATGAAGAGAAGAGTCCCGTAGAACACAGTGACAGCCGTCATGTGAGAAGCACAGGTGGAAAAGGCTTTTCGTCGCCCCTCTGAGGAACGTATCCTCAAAATGGCAAGGATGATATTGCAGTAGGATATTAGAACAATAATCATAGAGAAAAACAAATTGGTCCCCGAAAAGGTAAACACAGCTGTTTCTGGAATATAGGTATCAGAACAGGACAATGCCAACAAAGGGATGTTATCACAGTAAAAATGGTTGATTACATTGGAAGAGCAATAGGACACAGAGAATACACAGGAAGAGACAGTGAGTGCTGTGGTCAGACTGTGGAAGTACGTGAGGGACACCAGCAGAAGGCAGATCTGTGGAGACACCACCACCATGTAGCGCAGGGGGTTGCAAATAGCCACGTAGCGGTCATAAGCCATTGCGGCCAGCATGAAAATCTCGGCCACAATACAAACTAAGAATCCACCCAGCTGGGCTGCACATCCATAGTAAGATATAGTTTTTTTTGAAATCAAGAAGTTAACCAGCCTTTTAGGGGCAATGACAGTAGAGTTTCCAAGATTGATGATGGCCAAATGTCGGAGGAAAAAGTACATAGGAGTCTGAAGTTGAGAGTCGATACTGGTGAGGGTGATGATGCCCATATTCCCTGCCACGGTCAGCCCATAGATGACCAGGAAAACCAAGAAAAGAGGAATCTGGAGTTCTGGACTATCTGAGACTCCCATAAGAACGAACTCAGTCACCTGAGTGAGATTCCCTGGAGCCATCGACTTTGCCGCTTTCATCATTGAATGAGGAATACAAAGAGATTAATAGACAATGAAGTAGTGTTTGTTAGATGCCAGATTATTAAACGTTTAAGTGTACAGAGATACTTAAATTTTCAGATTTTGCTTCTCACCCAATTTCTACCACACTGCTCTGCTTCAGCAGCCCACGAACTCCATCTTAATACTGTTCCTTCTTAGTATCATTCAGAAACTTGTGTCCTCTTTGACGACATTTTGTTTCTTCTACTAAATCAGCCAGTCCTTCCCTTTATCATTCTGACTTCTAGTTGTTCTAAGTCTTCTCTATTATTTTATTCTGGTAAGAATTCCTCCCCTTTCAAGCTTTTACATTTTCCTTTAAATTATTTAAGATCTTTTTTATTTTTTCAAAGTTATTACTTACAGTTTTGATTTGTTAAAATTTGATCACTTTAATTGGATAGAGAAGTGATAGGGGAGACTGCTATCATTGCTTAGTGTGTGATGTACTGTGACCAGCACTGAGCTTGGCATTTTGAAACAAGGTTCTCCTTATTCTGCAGGAGTGCAGATATATAATTACTTGTATATCTGATGAGACAATTGAGGCTCAATGAAATAAGTTAGTTGAAGAGTCTGTATAAGATATTGGTTAATGGAAAGGTGTTATGGTTTTGTTTTACGCGTTTTGTTTGCTTGTTTGGTTGGTTAGTTGGTTACTTGCCTGTTACTTCACTAATTACCAGCTATGTGTTTTTTCAAGTATTTCTATTGTCTTGTATAAATTAAATGAGATAGTGCACACATATAGGTCATTTAGCAGAGTCTGCTAACAATAAATACAATATAATTGGTACCAATACTTATTATTATTAACATGTTTTGAATAATTTTTTAAACAGGATTTTTGTTTTTTATTTCAGTCTCACTAACCTATTCTGCCTGACTGAGTGCTTTAATAGTTGACATAGAAATATCAAGTGAATTACTATTTTGCA
>NW_011889287.1:132213-137910 GCF_000151845.1 Pteropus vampyrus | reverse complement strand
GTAAAGTATTTGGTTTACCTTATCTGTACACAGGCATCTGCTGAGACTCACTCCTAAGGTTCCTGCACGAAGCATGCTAAAGAGTTTTACAAGTGTCTAAAGTCCCCAAAGATATATTTGTATATGGTCCTAGTCCCTGAACATGAGATCCAGAATCCCCAGATCAAGTTCTGATTCCCCAGGGAAAGAAGACAAATTAAATGCTCGTTAATCAAGTCTCCATGTGAAAATTGTACCCAAAGAAAGAAAAATGTGGAGACAGCCTAGGGACTCTCCTCGATATTCATACTTAATAAGAATCACATGCAATGATGCCATGCTTCGTGTGTGTTGAATTGTAGCCTGTATCTCGGAGTGTTGTTGCTGGGCCCAGGATGGAGAAAATATAACAAAGCACAGTGCTCTAGCCCCAGTGTTCAATTTCAGTGCGAATATGGGGAATACACTGAATGGAAAGCTTCTCTTTTTTGCGCCAGGAACATGCCATGGTATACTTGCCAGAAATATCAGATGACAGGCAACATAAAATCAAAATATGTATGGTTATAAGCAAACTGATATAAATATTTTTATTAAATTAATAAGGTTCCCATAATGAACCTGATCTTACTTATAGTTTTTAATTAAAATTATTTGATTAAAAACATATTTTATGTAACCTTGTGAACTTTTCTCAAACATAAATATTCTAATTAAATATACTAATTTTTAATTTTTCTTTTTGTGAGGTATTTTCTAGTCTATGAGCTTTATAAGTGAAAAGGGCGCGTCTAAATAGTTTTCCTTTGTATTAACAGCCTCTAAAATAATACCCAAGTAAAAGTTGATGTTCAAAAAATATTTCAAAAGACTGATTGACTGATGGAATGAATGATAAATGAATGAATGAATGAATACAATATCCATCTTAAAATTCTGATATAAAATATGAAGATTTTGTTTCCAGAGTCATAATCTGTCTTTACTGCGATTTTACCTTTGATAAAGAAGTAGTAACAAACCACATATTGTTCCCTAGAGTATTCTCTACTCCAGGGCACAACACAGCTATTTTTTCTTCATTTGGTGTTCCTAATATTTAATAAGGTCATAGCACATTCTAAGATCTAAAATTAATGAGGCAAAAGACAAATTGTGGCCAATAAAGAGAAAATTAGAAAGCTTTTTACCATCCTCAAGTTCTCATTACAATATATTTAAATCCTTTTGGTTCTTCCCAAAGCCTAAACAGTCACGTGAAGTTTTCGTGGTAGCTTCCTCTGTCCATTGTGTAGTGCCTTCATGTGACCGAAGATACGGGCTGTATTATGCTTCATTTGATACTTCATTCTCTCACAAGCTCTGCCAACTTCTCCATCTGTTTAGCATTCCTAGAATATTATAAAGATTTTAAAAAAGAAACTATTTCTTTTTTAATTTTTGCTGTTATTGACACTTTTTTTACAACTTGACTTCTCATTCAAATCTTATTCTTTATTGTATAAGAGTTCTATTTTCCATTTTCTAATGGAATATGCTATTTAAAACATCTCTTGGTCAAGCAGACAAAACTTTAAGACAATCCCATCACTGAACCACAAAATCTCACCTTTCAAAATATTTATGAGGCATACACACACATCTACATGCACACAAACATAAATATGTAGAAAAATGACATTACAGGTAATATGTTTTCATTACCCACATTAAATAATAGTTTTATCTAATAAGATTTATTATTTTCAAGTAATACATAATTACATAAAAACTAAATTTCCATTGATTCGATACCCATTCTCAGGCTCTCCACCCCACCTAGAGGCAACAACTATCAACTATTATAACCTTTCACTATTTTTCCAAATCTTTTTCTTTATTTTTATTGTGGTAAGAACGCTTCACATGAGATCTACTCTTGTAACAAAATTTTAAGTATACGATAGAGTAATGTTAAGTATAGGCATAGTGATACATAATGAATCTGTAGAATTTAATCATCTTGCATAACTGAAATTTTTTACTTACTGAATAACAACACCCATTTTCCTGTTCCCGCAACCCCTAGCAACTACAATTCTACTCTCTGCTTCTATGTGTTTGACTATTTTATATACTTCTCAAAAATAGTATCATGCAGTATTTGTCCTTCTATGACGAGCTTTTTTATAGTATAATGTCCTCAGATAACATCCATGTTCTTTTTTAAATAAAATTCATTTATTCTGAAATGAACCTTTACTCACAGGACAGTAAGGACACTAGGAATCTGAATACATTTTTCTGTGGTTGCCAAGCCAAGGATTGTTGTTAGATTATTGCCAACACATGGATCCAAGGATGGGCAGAGTGCTTTACACTGGAATCAGACAGCAATGACTTTATGGAAAGTGTTCTGGGCTAATGTGAGCTTTGTTTGGTTATTGACTAGGTGTTTTTGATTAGGCTAGCCAGATAAAATTATAATGTTATCTACAACTGCAACTATTGGACTTTATATATATCGTTACATGGAGATGAATAAAAACAATATTCAACATCCTAAAGTAATGATTATGTACATATATGTCTGGGTGTGTGCACTGGTGTTATTGTGATAAGTATCAGCATCACATACATATATGTGTGTACATATATTTCAGGAATAATATCGTAAGAAGCAAATGAACGATGGCCTTTTTTTACATCTAAAGGCAGTATAGGTAGATGGTTGAATATGATCTTTATTTTAAAATATCCAAGAAAACAAAAATATATTAAAAAACTAATACGAAACATTTTAACCATACCTCTTATATACTGAGACACAACATGTTACTCACAACTTTTAAAATTTATTTTTTACTGTAAAAAGATACTTTATTGATAAGCCAATTTTTCCTAAGCACTCTTTTCATGGCCTCTTTCACATCTTTGTTTCTTAAACTGTAGATGACGGGATTCAGCATGGGAATCACAATCATGTAAACTATCGACACTATCATGTCATGATCCAAAGTGTAGTTGGAACTTGGTCTCACATACATGAAGAGAACTGTACCATGAAAAATGGACAATCCGGTTAGGTGAGCGCCACATGTAGAAAAGACCTTCCGTCTCCCCTCAGCAGAATGCATCCTCAGAATGGCCAACAGGATGAAACCATAGGAGATCAGAATAATCAAAATAGTGACTATCTCAATAGAGCCCACAAAATAGAAGAGTAGAAGCTGATTCATGTGAGCGTCAGAACAGGAAATAGCAAGGAGAGCAGGGATGTCACAAAAGACATGCCTAATTTCATTGGATGCACAGAAGGATAGGCTAAATGTGGCCACCGTGTGTATAATAGCATGCAAAAGGCCTCCAACATAACAAGCAACGATGAGTGGCACATACACTCTGAGTGACATGCTAACTGAATACAGGAGAGGGTTGTAGATTGCTACATAGCGATCATATGCCATTGCAGCCAGGAGAAAGCATTCCGTGGCCCCAAAAGTAACAGCGAGAAACATCTGTGTTGCACATCCAAGGAGTGAAATGACTTTACTCTTTGACATAAAATCTACCAACATATGTGGGGTAATAACTGAGGAACTGCAGGCGTCCACGGATGACAACACACTCAGAAAATAGTACATGGGGTTGTGAAGTCGAGGATCCCCCATGACCAGTACAACCAGTCCTAAATTTCCTATCAGAGTAAAGAGGTAAATTGCTAGAAACAAAAAGAATAAGATAATCTGTAGTTCAGGCTTGTCTGTGAAACCCTTCAGCACAAACACGGTAACTTCAGTGACATTCTGCATGGTGATGCCTCATGGGACTTAGTTAAAGAGATTTTTAAAATTACAATTCACCTACTACAAAAAGAATAAGCAAATAGTGACAATATTGTGACACAAGGGGAAATATGCTATCTCCTCATATTTATCTTTGACAATGTAAAGGTTCCCAGTTGCAGATCAGGAAACAGTGACAAGCCCGTGGAGTAAGGGTTTATGCCATTCACTGCAAAATCAAATGGAAAAGATCGATGTTCACTCACTGGCTGAATTCATGTCATTTCTAAAGGCATCAGGTCACCTGGTTAATCAGGTTACCATTGCATTCTTTTAGTTGTTTTTCTATTAAATAGCATTAAAGCAGCAATTGCTTGGCTAAAGTCTAATTTTCTTTTGACACATATGCACTTGAGATAGAATATCAGTGTACAGCACATTGGAATAGAATAGAATGTCAGCATTCTAGACCTTTCAGTATTTGTATACAATTATTTGCTATTATCGACTCTCCTGTAGAATGAGGACATTTATATTTATTTTATAATATTATAGTAAATATTGCAAAACAAAATATGTCAATAAAATTAAATCTTTATAATTTTATTAAATAGAGAATGTGCTTAAATTTGGTTGATCCTACAGAGTAGTGACAATCTAAATTGTAACATTTTATGGACTCATCTCTAAATATTTTGTAATTCTATTAGACCTTCTTAGTTATATCTAAAAGAACTCATCAAGATTTTTTCCAGATAATGGCCTACAATTTAATTAAGCCAAAATAAGAAATGAAATACAGCTCAAAAGGCCTGAGAAAAAAATGAAATACTGACATTTGAAACAATATGGATAGATCCTAAGATAATCATGTTAAGGAAAATAAGTCTGACAGAAAAAGTCGAAAACCACATGGTTTCACTCATATGGAGGATATAGTCCTGAAAACAACAAACAAGTAAAGTGAACAAAACTCATAGACACAGATAACAGTTTAGTAGTTACTAGAGGGAAAGGGGTTTGGGGGGAGTTAGAAAAGGGTAAAGGGGTCAAATGTATGGTGATGGAAGATTTGACTTTGGGTGGTGAATACACAAAGCAATATACAGATGATGTAGTATTGAATTGTAGACTTGAAACCTATATAATTTTGTTATCCAATGTGACCCCATTATATTTAATACAAAAGTTAACGGAAAAATATATTGCGATCTTAAAAGACACTTAAGCTATACAAATCTGTTGAAATATCCATATATTACTTGGATCCTGATTCAAATAACCTATGGGAAGAAAGACATGTGTAAGTATTCTTAATATTAAGAAATTTTTAAAAATTTAGCAGCGATAATGAGGATGTGCTTAGGTTTATAAAACAGTTATTATTGTTAGAGACACATAATGAAATGCTTATGGATGAAACTGTAAATACTCAGGATGGTAGAAGTTGGGAGAGAGGACTGGCCATGTTTATAAATTGCTGAAACAGAGCGATGGGCACATGGGAATTCATCATACCATTCTGTCTGCTTTTACTGCATGCTCAAAATTTTTCAAAAGAAAAAAGAAACAGACCTAAGAATAAGAAAGAAATGAAATTAAAACTTTGATGAATATGATGAAATCTATTTATAAAAAAAAGTGATCAGCAGTCATAAGAGAAAATCAGCCCCAGTACAATTCTTGACATCTATCTGTTCAATGACAAACCTATTTAAGACAAAGAGCATGGGACTTAGATGTGAAAGTGTGTGTTCATTGGCCAGGTTCATGATTAAAAGTCATGTGTGGTACTGGGCTTTCTCTCCTAAGTTTACTCCTCTTTACAATAATAAACGACCAAACAGACATAATAATATATAATATATAATGAGGCAGACTACTTAAATGTGTAGAGCAATAAATATATGAAGTAATTTCCTTTATGTATGTCAATATTTGGTTACAAATTTAA
>NW_011889287.1:115039-131168 GCF_000151845.1 Pteropus vampyrus | reverse complement strand
TTTACCAATGGGATAGTCAACACCTAGAAAGTTTAGTAGTGGGGATTTCATAATGCATTTGACCTTGAAATTTGAGGTCCCTCTTCATACAATATTCTGCAAATGATTTGGAATTTTCTCTTACCTGTGGAACAGCAAAAGCGGGTTTACATACACTACGAATGTGATTAATTTAGATTATTTATATCCACTTACTCCATTGTTGATGAAAACATAAGAGATGCCCCTAGGGGAATATGCCTCAATTATCTTCTGTTCAAAATAGCAACACGATAATTTCTTCAATAAGAAAAAGAAAATGTTCCTGGAATAACTTACTACATATTGATATTTATTGAATAAATTTAGTTTTGAGGCCCCTGATTATAAGGATGCTTTACAGGTGCATTTTCTTGATAATTAGTGAGTGATGTTATGTATGCTTTCCTATTGGTTTGCTGGCCTTTTGTATGTCTTCTTATGAGAACTGTCTCTTCAACCGGATTCCAAGCATTTTATCTTATTCTGTAGGTTGCTTCTTTATTGATTATTTCCTTTATTCTGCAGATGTTTTTTAGTTGATCATATTCTCATTTATCTAATCTTACTTTTGTTGTTTAGCTTATGATGTCACATCCATGAAATTCTTGCCTAGTCCAAAGTCGAGAAGCTTTTTCCATATATTTTCTTTCAGGAAATTTAAAGTTTCAGATCTTATGTTTAAATCTTTAAGCTACTTTTGTTCATGGTTTGAGAGAAGGGTCAAATTTCATTCTTTTGCATGTAGATATCTAGGTTTCCAGCACAATTTGTTCAAGTGACTATCTTCTTTCCTTTGTGTATTATTGACAGCCTAGTTGAAGATCAATTGACCATATATGGGTGGGTTTATTTCTGGTCTGTCTTTTCTATTCCCTTGGTCTCTATGTCTATTTTTATGCCAATATCAGACTCTTTAATTACTGTAGTTTTGTAATATATTTTGAAATCAGTGTGATGACTCCAGCTTTGTTCCCTTTGCTTAAGATTTCCTTGGTACCATATGAACGTGAAGATTGTTTTCTTCTATTTCTGTAAAAATGCCATTAGTATTTTGATACGAATTTCCATTGAATCTTTAGATCGTTTTGTGTAGTATGGACTCCAAAGAAATTGAAACCTTATGCCCATGCATAAGCCTGCACACAGATATTATAGCAGCTTTATTTATAATCACCAAATTTATATAAATATTCATGTGCTATGCAATAATATTCATATATTGATATCCTAACTCCCTGTACCTTGGAATGTGACTATATTTGGTGACAAGGTCTTTGTAGAAATAATTAACTTAAAATGAGGTCTTTATTTTGCCACTCATCCAATATAAATCGGTGTCCTTATAAGAAGAGGAGATAAGACACAGAGATACACAGAGAAATGATGACATGAAAAAAGAGAGAAGACTGCTATCTAAAAGTAAGAAATGGACCTCAGAAGAAATCAGCCCTGTCTTCATATTTACCTTGATCTCAGATTTCTAGATTCTAGAACAATGAACAATAAATTTCTGTATTTTAAGCTAACAATCTCTGGTCCTTTGGTATGGCAGCTCTGACAAACATGCAATCCCTATCAGAATATATATACGTTTGTGTGTGTCTTTGTGTCTGTGTGTGTGTGCGTTCATATCTGAGAGTGAATGTAGTAAGAAACAAATGGATTATACAGTTTTTCTGCATGTTTGGAAACTGTATAGGTGGAGGTATGACTAGGATCTTTAAAACGAAATATCTAAGAAGAATAGAATGACACATAAAATAAAACACCACATTTTTTCTCACTTTGATATTTAGACAATAGACATTATTCTTAATTTGTTTCAATTTAATAATTATTGTAAAAAAATATACTTTATCCATTTTTGCCAAACACTCTTTCATGGACTGTTTCACATCTTTGTTCTCAGACTATAGGTGATGGGATTCAGCATGGAAATCGCAATGGTGTAAAATATGAACACTATCATGTCATCGTCGAAAGCGTAGCTGGAACTTGGTCTCACGTACATGAAGAGAATGGTTCCATGATAAGCTGACATTCTAGTCATGTGACAGCCACATATAGAAAAGACCTTCCATCTCCCCTCTGCAGAATGCATCCTCAGAATGGCCAACAAGATGAAACCATAGGAGATGGGGATGATCAGGATAGTCACTATCTCAATACAGCTCACAAAGTAGAAGAGTAGAACCTGGTTCATGTGAGTTTCAGAAAAAGAAACAGCAAGGAGAGCGGGGCTGTCACAAAGACTTGCCTAATTTCATTGGATGCACAGAAGGATAGGCTAAATATGGTCACTGTGTGTACAGAAGAATGCACAACGCCACCAACATAGGAAGCAATGGTGAGTGGCACGTAGACTCTGGGTGACAAACTAACTGAATAGAGGAGAGGGTTGTAGATTTCTACATAGCGATCATATGCCATTGAGGCCAGGAGAAAGCATTCAGTGGTCCCAAAAGTAACAGCGATAAATATCTGAGTTGCACATGCAAGATAAGCAATGGCTTTGTCCTCTTTCAGGAAATTGACCAATAATTTGGGCATGAAAACTGAAGAATAGCAGGCAGCCAAGAATCATAACACACTAAGAAAATAGTACATAGGTTTGTGGAGTCAAGAATCCCTAATGATCAGTAAAATCATTCCCAAATTTCCTATCCAAGTAAAAAGATAGATTGCTAGAAACAGTAAAAATAGGAAGACTAGCACTTCATTATCTGTGAAGCCCATCAATATAAACATAGTGACTTTGGTCACATTTTTTTTACCTGAATCCTGTGTAAATCACAATCTGCTGTCAACTAGGATGTTTTCATTTTATTTATATTTTAGAGCAATATTTTAAAGGGAGCATCCACCTTATTATATCCTCTTGTTTGTTCTTTAGGAGGGCATATTGAAATCCTTGATAGTGAGAGGATAGGCAATGATGAAGATCTGGGGCCAAGAAAATGAATTACCCTGTTAAGTTAAGAAATTTTTATTAAGTGGTTGGCTAAATTTATCATGTTGAAAAAATGTCGGTTTATGAGGTTTAATTTCCAGCTTAATTTCTGTTAAGTTTATTACCATCTAGTTTCATATTTCATCATCCTAAAATGTACAAGGATGAATAAATATAGGAATTTTAAATCTAAAAATACTGTAAAAGAATGTATGTGGTTCTAAGTACTAATCCTAGATTTTCTATAGTATGTATGAAAAGTCTTTCCTTAGTGGTTATAATTGTTAAATAAACACGACCACTTGTATATCACAAAAATGTATGCAAGTGAGAATTGTATGTGAATGAGAAAAACAATGTAGAAATTATTTCATTTTAAAATATTCCCAGATGACTAGAAATTGGGCTAAGATACACTCACGTTTCAACCGGTCATGTGGGGCAGCCTTTCCAACCAAAATATTGTGCATTTCCTTTTTTGGCTATTATTCCATTCCACTAGTACTTCTGGAACCCTTGTGAGCAGACAACAGATATTCTAAAGGTAGACGTACCTTGTATGCAAATGATAACAGAGCATTGGTTTTGTTTGTTTTTCAGTTTTCTCTCTTGATACACACACATATCAGTATGTTGTCTATTTAGGCCTGCACCATTTATTATTCTGTTAAAATTTTTCCAAATTTAACTTAATACCAATGCGAGTTTTTTCTCTTAATATATTCCTTATCCTGGCTAAGTCCTTGGGTATATATTTAAGACACGTTTATTTTAAAAAAGAAAAATCACCATTTCTTTAATATGTTAGTTTATTAAGTATTCTCTAAAATTATCATAAAGAAAAGATCACCAATAACAGTATATAAAATTTATAGAAGCTGTTGCTAAAAGAGTAAAATCACTGCATATGTCACAAAGTAGTGCTTTCTTTCCAGAATATTTTCCTGTGCTCTCGTTCAGTGAAATATGAACAAAATGAAAATGTACCTTAAAAAGCTGAAGAATCACCTGCATCTAGACTAAAAATATTTATGGTTTAAACAAAATTAAATATAACAGCTACCATATTTAGGAACCAGATTTCAGCACTATGACTCCCATTATTCCCTCTGTCTGTCATAGACCAAAATGTGTTTAAAGGAGTGAAAAATCTGCAGTGTCATGAGCCAGGGACGTACAAATGATTTATATTAGTGACATGGAACATACTACATTTTTGTCATATTGAGATGTCCATACATCAAGAAAGAGTGTGAAAATCAGTTTAAAACTATTCTTAGGAAAAAAGAAAGATACATGTTTTTATTTTCCCACAAAGGTCTTCCCAGATTTATGTGGGTGATGTTCTTTAATAAAGAGTACAAGTAGATTTTTAAATGTGGTGATATCACCCCCTAAAATGCTCATTTAATCCTTAGAGAATTCCAAAGCAAAAAATATAATTAATGTAAATTTTGACTTCGGTGTAAACAGACTATTCACACATTACTCTTGAGAACACACACACAGAAATCACAGAAATTCTTTATAGTAATTTTCAGTTTTGAATGGTTACATTAGTAAAATACTTATAAAAACATCAATTAATAATATAAAAATGTTTTATCTGTTGTTTGGGCATTACAAGAATTTTATTTCTATTTAAAGAATTTCTCATTCTCTCTCTTTATCCCTCCATCTTCTCTCTCCACTCCCTCTCTCTGCCTTCATGCATATGTTATACACACAAGCTTTTATGAAAGAAACTCAAGGTCAAAACAGGAATTAGACAGATGAGTAGCACAATAAAAACAAATAAATATATGCAAGCAAATTTCGAAAAATAGACCAATAGGTAGTCTACTAAAGGTACCCATTAGAAAATACAAGTTGCCTATTATACATAGGAGAAATTTTAGCAACATTACAACTCTAAACTTTAACTATTATGTCTGAGATGATGCAATTGTTGAGAATTAAGAACACTATATTTGGGCTCTGAAACCTTGTATTAAAATCCAGATTAAGCATCTAGTCACAGTGTAACCTTGGAAAAATAACTTTATCTTTCCAAACTAAAGAGTAACTAAGATTGACCAAATTTTCAGTCATCTCTTGTTGAACTATGTGAACATAGTATGATTGCATAGCGCTTATTTCATTAAATTCACTAAAATATGTTTATTAATGAAAGTGTTTTAATTACATGTGTAGGATACATACATATGGAATATGACTTCCAAATAGTATTTAACTACAAAATATCAATAGGTAGTTATAAAATCAGTTTTTCATTAAAACATTGAGCAACGAGTAAGCAGTAAACCAGAAGCTCAGTATTTCTTCTAGTTATACATATTGTTAAGTTACATGACACTTAAGATATATATAAATACCTTTCTCATGTAATTAAAACCAGTGAATCCTATGGTACAAGGAATTTTAAAAATACATCCCATCACTGCATTCTAACTCTGGGTATGACAGTAAAATAATGATCTATTTGCTTAAATTCCTCTGATAATTTTGTCCATAATAATATTCTCATAACTATTGATTTCTCTGATTTTATCTGTAGTGCAAGAAAGTGATTTATGAATAAAGGTATATTTTAATCCAAATTATGTCCCATTAGGGCAACTATCTACTTCACTGTAGGGAACTGAAGGAATAATAGACAGAAAATAAAGGATTCATCTACTTCATTAGAGATGCTCTTCAAACAGGCATTTCTGTCAACTAATACTTAAGGACATTGGAACTCATTATATTTATGTCTAACTTATTTGCTATAAGAGACAGAGGTAGAAAAACAAATATATAGATCTCAAATTTTATCACAACACGATCATTGTGGAAAACTAAAATCAAATGAGTTCTATTATTATACAATCAGAGCACATAAAATTCCATATACCCATGAGACCCGTATTACAAACACTAAGCTTGACAAGAAGGAAAGCTATAATACCAACTATGATATGTTATTAAACAGCTACTAGGTGTTAGAAATTTTGGGTATGTTATCTTAGGTAATCTGCTTAGCAATCTACAAACTAATTCAGTGTCCTTTCATAGATGAGAAAACCGAGAACCAGCCTGATGTATGACATGATGAAGGTCACGCATTTAGTCCCTAACAAAGCCAGGATTAATTACAGGTTCCTCTGTCTTTAAACCCTAAGCTATTTTCACTTGACCATATTGCAGACTCATAGTGATATGGCATAAATTTGGAAATATTATCCCCTAGAAACAACATGAAATAACATCCCCATGTGCTTGAATTCTTTTAGAAATCCATAAGCATAAGTTTCTATTTAAAAGAAACTGAAGTGACTTCTAGATCAGTTAGATAACTTGTAAAATAAATTAAAAATTCAGTTAAATTCCTCCATGAGAAATAAAAATTATAATCTCAAAATGGAATAAACTCAGTGGTTGCTTGATAGTCAATTTTCTCTCCATTTAACAATTTTCCAAAATTTGAAATATAGCCTCTTATTTCTACTACCTTTATTCCATTAGCTTTCATTAAGGAAATTAAGTCAATTTCTAAATTAAAAAACTATTGACAAAAATATGTAGAACCTTTATTATTATCCCTGCTATTTCTCTGGAATTCTCTCATTCCATTTTTAATTCAGCTCTGTGTTAATTAGAAATATTTCTCTCAGATTTAAATGTTAAAGCAAATGATCCAATTTGAGATTTCAGGTTATAACTTCTGCCATATTTTTTTAGTAATGGAAAATCTTTCTTCTTACCTGTGGAAATGAACTTTATACTCAATTAAGGTATGCTATAAATATTAAGCGTTTGAACTCTCATACCAGTTTCTCAAGTGCTTCTTGAACTCTTCAGGTATGCTTCAAGTATAAAACATTCTTGCTCTTCTGGGACAACAAAGTAAAAATTAATTCTGTTTTCTGGTATGTGTGGTTTTTTTTTATTGTAATTGAGTTTATTTGTTTTTGCAATAAAGAAGAGTGGTTCTGGAGCTATAAACTATATGATGAAAATGATTACATGAATGTATTTTGGCCTCTGATATAAAATAATCATTCATGGAAAAAGAATTGCACTAGAAATGAAAAAGAAATTTAATGATACAGAACATAGACCTAGCTCTGATACTAAATAACCATGTATCATTGGATTGATAGCTGAAATTCTCTGAAATCCAGTTTCCTCTTCCTGGGAATATAACCTACTTTCTTTTCTCAAAATCTTCTAAACATACACATAATGAAATAATCTAAAAACATAAGCTATGACAGAATTTTCAGTAATTTAATAAAGATTACTATGCTTATTTAACTTAATGTTCGACACTTCTAAGTAGTATGAGAGATTTATTTAAGCTCATTAAGTATTGAATAGAGGACATAAGATGAATACATGAATAGGAAGCATTGACAGCAGAGATGGGACAGTGTACAGGTAACTGGAGCATTCTATGTAATAGAACATTAGAATATTAGAGTCTAGCAGAGATAAAGGTCAGAATCTGAGGTATATAGAATCTTTTATTAGTTTAGAGACTCTATATAGTAATCTATAGACCATTATGCAGCTGTATATGTAAAGAAGTTCTTTAAGAATTGTGAAAAAGAGATAGATATTTAAACTCTATACCCAGAGATTCTAAATTAGTAGGTAGAGAATGTTGGTATGGAATCTGAATTCTAACAGAAAGAAAAATAGAAAAAAAGGAAAGAAGAAAAGAAAGAAGGAAGATATTGATAGGCAACTTAATTGTGAACAAAGGCAGGCTGTTAACTAAATACAAAAGAAGTGATCTATATATTCAGTGCAACACCACTACAAACTAAATAAGCCTTTTGTTGTTGTTGTTGCAGAAATGTACAAATTAATTCTATAATTTATAAAAAAGGCAAAGGAACTAAGGTAGCCAAAGCAATTTTGAAAAAGTAGAATAAAGTAGGACTCATAATCTGATTTCAAGTTATACCACAAGGTAAAATAATTAGAAAAGTATGGCATTAGTGAAAAAATATACAACTACATCAATGGAACAGAATAGATCTTCAGCAGTAGAGCTAAACAATATAGTCAATTGATTTGTGACAAAGTTATTAAGGAAAATCCATGGAAGAAGGATAGTTATTTTTTTATGCTACATATTGTGATGCTGAATATGTAGAAGAGCTTTATGCCACAAAAAAGATTGATTGATTCATTTTTTGTATCATATATAAAAGTTGTCTCAAAATGAATCTGAGATCTTAATATAAAACCTAATACTATAACATTTCTAAAGAAAAACTATGACAACATTTGTGTGGCCATAGCTTAGTTACAAGTTTTTGTAGAAAACACATAACACATGAACCACAGGAGCAAAAAATGATAAATTGTACATTACCACATTTAAAATCTGCTTTGTGAAAGACACTGTTGAAGGAATGAAGAAAGGAAAGACTTATACAAAGCATTTGTTAGACAGCTATTTGATAAAGAACAGGAACCCAGAATATATAAAGAACCCTACAATCTAAAAAATATGAAAGCACAAGGAAAGATAAACAATAAAAATGGGTATAAATTTGAAGAGACATTTTACCAGAGAAAATGCATAGATGTGAGTTAAGCATATTAAAAAATATTCGACATCATTTGTGATTAAGGAAATATGATTTAAAACCACATCGTCTTCCCTGCACTTAGTCATTAGAATGGATGGTAAATGCACAGAAGAACATAATGTCAAATTATAATGTACATCTAAAAATTATATAATTGTATTAACCAATGTTACCTCAATAAACTTTATTAAACAAAATAAAATGAAAAATAGAAATAAAAGAAATTGCTTCAGATATGTATTATTTTACACATTTAAATGATCTGCCCACCTGCACATTCTTGTGTCTTCTTTGTCATTTCAATTTCTGCTTTTTGAAAGAGGAGTAAATTGTGGAAGGAAATCCTAACATCACACATGACTTTAGTTATGGTAGATCAAAATCTAAAGCACCCAGATTCTAAATATTATGTAACTTTCCTCGCACCAGGTCTATCATTGAACTGAGAGCAAGAATTGTATTGGGGTTTAGCTTTTACTTGTGACTCCTAATTGCATTAAAATATACATTGATTTCACCACATGTATTACAGTTTACTTTTATTTCCATCATTTCCCTTTTAACCTCAGCTACATAAATTCTTTTCTCTGTAGCTCCCTTTGATTAATACAGTTTGTCATCCTTCCCCAGGTATTTTTTTAAATGAAAAAACATTGATGCATTTTCCAATCAATTTAAGATATTTTAGAAAATGAAATGATATATTTAGAATCATTTTATTGTTTTAGAACAGCTCAAAATATTCAGTTAATTAGAATAAGTGATTCAATTGCCTAAGACGTTTTGTTGTCACTTTATTTCTAAGACATAAGATTCAAATTCTTCTCTGATATCTCATATGAATAGTTCTGGTTTTCTCTGCCTTGATTTTTTCCCAATAATTCTATGAAAATGTTTTCTCTTGATACAATTCTCCTAGGTAATCCAGAGTTCTTCTTTCCCAGAAGATTGTTAGTAATTGATTTCTTCTCCTTCCATCACTATTTCTGTCCCAAATGGCTCTCTCCCTAACTAATGGGATCATGTTGCCATATTGAAACTGGAGCTTCCCTGGCATTATGAAGGTAAATAATGTACAGAATATTGTTTGCAGCAGATTGTGTGTCGTGCCATTAAGACTGACTCAGATTTTCTATGGATGGATATATAAAACATTAAATAAATAACTTGAATAATACGTCCTCAAACTAGTGTTATAGGATGAGCTAATAATGGAAATTTAAATTCAAGTTCAGATAGCACTTTTATTCCTAATTTGATTAAGCATGGGACTGCACAGGGAAGAATTTTTTTGTGTGTAACTACTACCTGACTTTTTGGTTTTCTTACTCTTAAATATTAAATGTTATGTCTAGGTTCAATGATTGTTTTTTTTTTTTGCTGTTGTTGTTATACTTTTAATTACTGATAATGAAGTTATTTAATTGTAACTTTTAAATAATAGTTACCTAGGCATTACTTCACTGAATCCAAAATCAACAATATATGACCAAGTGTAATACTGTGAAAGAAAATTATATTTCTTATTTTTTCTTATCATTTTCCCATTTACACCACAGAATTTGAGTAGAAAAACATATAGATTATTGAGAATTTAGATATTCAAAAGCAATGCAAATAACTAAATATTTACCAAAAGGACAATATAATACTAAGTATTTGAAAAACAAATGGAACAAAACATAAATTACACAATTTGATATTTGATTATGATCCATGTTCTTCAAAAATCTTGAGTTCTTTTCAGAATACCTAAATAGAGTTGAAAAATTTTAGAGAGATTAATTCATAAAATATTATAATTCATTCAGTTTTTAGTTTGTCAGACAAACTTAGTTCAACATATTCTACATTTAAAGTTAAAGTAATTTCTCAATTGTATCTGAAGAATTTGAAAACTTTGCAACATGTAAAGTGTGGTATATTTTAATTGCCTAGGACACTATGTATTCACTAGAGAGTTAGATTTATTTTCTCCTTCTGTATTATGTTCTTACTTTTTACTCTTGATTAACTTTCTTTTTTTCTGCTTTGATGGTTAATTTTTTGTGTCCAATGGCTAGATTATGGTGCCTAGTTCTTTGGTCAAAGCTTAGTCTACATGTTTCTGTGAAGATTTTTTTTTTTTTAAAGACGAGGTTAACATTTTAATCAATACATTGAATTACTGCCAATTACCCTCCAGAATATGGGTGTGACTCCTACAATCATTTGTGGGCCCTTAGGAGCAAAGACTGAGGGATGTGTGTGTGTGTGTGTGTGTGTGTGTGTGTGTGTGTGTGTGTGTGTGTTTGTGTGTGTGTGTCCTTTCAGATATTGCTTTATCATTTCTTAGATGGACAAATATCAATGCTCACTTTACAATTAATTATTCTCCTTCACTGGAATAGACTTTTTTGAATGCTCAACATAAAGCCCCATGAGTTATGAGTTTTTCTACGCTCTGTGCACCAAATTGGTACAATTCCTACTTCTATTTAAGTTCTGAACACTGCTGGCTTTAATCTTTTCAAATGATTTTTTTTTTCTTTAGTCTTAGGTGTTTACCAGTTGCCTGTGCTGATCAGTAGTTCTGTGGAGCAACTGAGAAGGATTCCTTGCAGAGATCCACTTTCCTTCCTCTATGAAGCTCCTTATCTTCGGTACTCTGTCTTGAGACTCTAGCTACCTTGATCTCACTGGTCTCGCAAATCCAACTCTTCAACAGAATTCTTCTAGGTTTCACGTAAGTTTGCTCACATGGCAGTGCAGCCTGGAATCTCTTTTAGACAAGGAAGGGTGGGCAATCATAGAAGTCACCTCATTTGTTCCTCATCTCTCAGGGAAACTGTCCTTCATTGCATGATGTCAATGTTTTGAAAACTATTGTTCCTTATATCTTCCTTTATGTTTTGTTGTAATTTTCTTCTTTCTTACATTAAATTCGGTCTCTATTACACCATATAAGTTGGAAGCAGAAAGAGTTTTCAACATGCCTTCAGGTGAGCTCTGGAACTCATTTTTCTATTTTTTTTTTTAATTATTAATCTTTTTTTCAAGCTTCTAACAAACCACATAAATATGAAGAATGTTATTGACCTCTTCTTACAAATATGCCAAGGCTCTAATCATTTCTCATTCTCTGACTTTCCATGCTGGCTTAAGCCTCTGTTCTCTCACAAATTATCACGAATAAACCCCTGCAGGATTTCCCATTTCCAAGACTTGATATCTTACAGTCTATTATCTGCATAGCAGTCAGAGCTGTCATTTAACGAAAGATGCATTAAATCACTCCTTCACTCTAAATCCTCCAGAGGTTCTTTTATCAATCAGAAGAAAGAGCAAGCTTTCTATACATAGTCTATATGGTCCTACTGTGTCAAATCTATTACAAATCTATCCTTATGTCCTCCAAGTTCTAATTACATTTTATGCTCCAACTATCTTTGACTCTGAGGTTCCTTAACATAACATTAATATCATCACTTAAGAACTGTTTCATTGACAGTTCTCTCTGGACCAGCAAAGCCTAGGTTTCTTCCTTACATGTTTTATAGGGTGCTCACTACCTTCTGAAGTGTTCATTTAAATGTCATCATTACAGAGGTCTCAATGACAACCTTAGCTAAAATTTGAACTCCGTTATGGTTACTTGCTTTATTTCATTTTCATATTCCTCAAAACCATCCATAAAACTATATAGCCCACTTTTCATTCTGCTCATATGTTGTGTTTTCTCTAAGCTCCATAAAGGAATGGATTTGGGTTGTTAACTTAAGAGTACATGTTTATTTCCTTGATAAATGCACTTGTATGAAATCAATTGGGCATCTTTTTTATTGTCCCTTTACCATGCTAGGCACTACAGATAAAATTGTGAATGTAAAATACAGGCTGGCATTATAAAAATAAATATTTAGTGGCAGCAAATAGACTACATGTGAGAATATGTAAGAATGGCACCTTATCTAAACATGAGAGTAAAAATTACTATTTAAAGTAGGATCAGAGTGTACACATCTGTTAGTGATACATTGTGTTTGAAAATGATGAATATTTTTTTTATCCCTGTACTTATCACATTGAATCTGGCTCATCTAAGGAAATGAAAGCAAATTGTTGAACAATCTAGTTATAATATACATTGACTAATACATAATCTCTTGCTACCATATCTTACAATGAATTTTCAGTAGGATATTGGCACACATGTTCCAGGTTCTAGTCAGGGCATTTTTCACCACTTTGTTCCTCAAACTGTAGATCATGGGATTCAACATGGGTATCACCAAAGTGTAAAATAAAGAGGCCATTTTATCAGTATCAGATGAATTTTTGGACTTGGGCTGCACATACATAAATAAGAGAGTACCAAAGTATAGGACCACCACCATCAGGTGTGATCCACAGGTGGAGAAGGCCTTGTGCCTACCCTTTGCAGAATGCATCTTGAGGATGGCAAGAAGGATCAACATGTAGGACCCAAGGACTATCAGAAGTGATGACATCAAAGTAAAAGCTGCAAATATGAGAATTATCAATTTAATTTCATGTGTGTCTGAACACAGCAAAGATATCAATGGTAGACTATCACAGTAGAAATGCCTGATGACATTGTACCCACAAAATGATAAAACAAAAATTTTTATGGTAATCAGCAAAGACAAAAAGACACTATATAGATAGGATATTGTCACCAGCAACTGACATAATCTTTGTGACATGATGACTGTGTAGAGCAGAGGGTTGCAGATGGCCACATAACGGTCATAGGCCATTGCTGACAGAAGGAAAATTTCACTAGTAATAAACATACTGAAGAAAGTGAGTTGGGTAGCACACCAATTATAGGAGATTGTATGTTGATCTACAACCAAGCTTACTAGCATTTTTGGTCCTACGGCAGTCGAATAACCAAGATCAGTAAATGCCAGGTGTGTGAGAAAGAAGTACATGGGTGTTTGCAGCCTGGAATCCATCTTGCTGAGAATGATCAAGCCCAAGTTGCCCACCACTGAGACTGCATAAATGACAAGGAACACCCCGAAGAAAGGGGCCTGCAGCTCAGGGTGGTTTGTGATTCCCATGAGAATGAATTCTTTCAGTACTGTTACGTTTTGCTGTTCCATCTAGGCCATTAAGGGAAATTACTGTGGGGAAAACCATTAGAAGAGTCATTAGATTTCAGAAGATATCATCTGGTAAACTTTTAGTATGCAAACCCATTGTAGCTAACTCAAATCCAAGGTTTTTAATAGCAACGATTTAAATCGAAACTCACCTTCATCGTTAAATGTCGAACCAAATTTAGAAACCATTGTAACCTAACATATATAGTAACCATTTTATTTTTTGTGTCACATACTGCTTATCATAGCAAAGTATATACAATCCTTTATAGTTCTGTCAACAGAATATCATTAGAAATACAAAGAAACATAGACTCATACAATAGTTCAGTGGTTATTCGAAGGAAGGAAAGGAGGGGAAAAGGGGTGATAGGTAAGGGTATAGAGGGTCAAATATATGGTGATGGAAGACAATTTAACTTTGGGTGGTGAACATTTAATGCAATATACATATGACGTGTTATTAATTTGGACACTTGAAACCTATATACTTTTATTAACCAGTGTCCCCTTAATACATTTAATTAAAATAAAGAACAGTTTAGCTTACATTGGAAAATCTGATATTTTTAAATTTTTTTTTATTTAAAAGACACATATTTGTTTAAATAGATTTTAAAGAAATTTTAGAAAGAATTACAATAGAAAGTAATATAGCCCTCTACCTCCTGATCCTGCAACTTCAGTCCCAACCTCCAAAGATAATCATTATTAACTCATTTAATACACTGATTTGCTTCTCTTAATTATAACTCCCATATCAAAATGGTATTCTCCTTTTACTATCCATTTGATTTTCTCAGTTTAAATTCCGCTATGATTTCATGTTTTAAATTTTAAATTAATGATTGTGTTTTCTTTACCTCTATTTCTTTAACCCCTTTTCCCTTCAGATTATTTTAAAGGTGGGTCCTTCTTGTCTTTCATGGAAAAAATCATCTAAATTTTGTACAAAATCTTTCAGAGTATAAAATTGATGACTGCACAGCAAATCATCCTAAGAGGAAAGCAAAACCATGATTTAAAGAAAAAAATATATAGTAAAAAGCAATATATTCATGGCTACCATTTCACTTATATAGATATTAATATCCTAAATAGTATGAACATGGCATTGATGTCAATTCCAAAACTGTATAAAAATATAATATACTATGTTCAAGCTTAGTTGATGGAGTTTGGCTTAATGTTTGAGTTGAAAAGTCTATAAGTATCATTCACCATATTATCAGATTGAATTATAAAAATATGAACATTTGAATAGATGAGTAAATAGTACTGTTTAGAACGTACAAAAAAAAACCATGAAATTAAGTTTTAAAGGAAATTCTCAACTTGCTAGAATATCTTATAAAAACTAGACTGAACCTATCTTAAAAGAAGAGGAATTAAAAATTTATGAGAAACATTATAGAAGTCCTAAATAAATTAGTAGAAATTCTATGCTCCTGGATTGAATTGCACTATTGAATATGCACTACTCACTATTATAAAAATGTCAATTCTGCTCAAATTAATCTCTTCATTTAATGTCTTTTCAATCAAAATTTCACTAGAGTATTTTATATAATTTGACACTGATTTAAATGTATTTTTAAACTACAAATTATAAAGAATAAGCAGGACAAATTTTAAAAGACCTGCATTATCAGATATTAAAACTTACAAAAATAGATTTGTTGAGACACGGTGGCATAGACACGAAACTAAACAAATGTATTAATGTATCAAAATGCACAACTCAAAAAACTCATGATAATATAAAACTGTGGTCTGTGACAGAGGAAGCATGTTGGACAGTCACACAAAAATGGTCTATTCAATACATAGAGCTTGAAAAAGAGATTATCTCTATAGAAGATGATGAAATAGAATATTTAGTTCATCTATATAAAAATCAATTCTATACTGGTCAAGAACTTAATGTCAAAGGAAAATGTTTAAGCTCTTATAGCCTTAAAAACTAGAACTTCTGAATGTCACTAAATAAATGTAAGTTTCAAGAAAATCAAATTAGAAATAAAAGATTAATTTGACAGATTAAATCTGCCTCAAAAATTCACTCTATCTAAAAAGCTATTCTCAATATTAACAAAATGTTTACAAAAAAAGAATAATTCATTAGCAGCAACCAAACAAGGAAAATGGCAAAATTTAATGTCTTAAGCTACAAGAACTTATACCCAAAGAAAGACAGATTCCATATCAGTTTGTATATTTGGCAAACCTCTTCAACCTGACATCCGTTGTATTCTACAAATCCCTGAAGTTCTTCTGAATCTCAAACGAGTTGATCGATTTATCTGACCACATCTCTCCACCCCCAGTCCAAGCACTAGTTGGAAAGAAACTAGAAACTGAGCAAGGATCCTCACTCTTTTGTGAAGGAAGCACAAACTTCAGAGTTGCACCAGGACATAGGAAATGGACCTGAAGCCCAAGGATGTCTTCCTTTGCAA
>NW_011889287.1:112491-114834 GCF_000151845.1 Pteropus vampyrus | reverse complement strand
TGTCATATATTTTTAAATGGCTCTAAAAATATGTCAAGCTCAGCATTCTTTGGGTTAGTTAACATCAGCAGAAATACATACATATTATTTTAAAATAATAAAACATGGACACACAATATGCTTTCATCATCCAACATAGCTAGAAAGGCCATGAGCCATTTTATATTTTTCCATTCCTTGGTATGTACAATACACTAATTTATCTCAGTAAGGGACAACTAACTCTGCAATTGTGTGGCATCAGTGACAGATGTAAAACCACTATGAATCTTTTCTACTAATAGCTTTGGAATCTGACAAAATATACTGCTTCTCAAATCCTACTTAGCAAATATCAACATTTTGTAACTTAAGAAATGCAGTGGTAAACTCGCTGCCTGTGGGATTCAACGTCAATCCCCAAACCTCTATTATGTGGCTTGTCATAATTGCTGAAGAGTTTTTAAAAACTGTGCTTCTTCATTATAATTATATGCCATTATGATAGATTTGGAAGTACGTTGCAAAATTCAGTGAGCAGAGTACCATGGTTTGTGTTATACCTGTGTCATGTAACTGGGACTCGTGGAGAGGTATGGAAAGTCTCTTATCCTTCTTTCCAATCTTCAAACAATAATTTTCCCTCTTCACTTTTGATATGTGTGATTTATAACATGAAGAACAACAGCCTAGGAGAAAACGTCTCCTAATGCATTTCAGCAAATTACAAGAGAAAAAAGTGAATAAACAAGCTGAGAACTCTGAAGTGTTTAAGGAGTGATATGTTCACCAATACTGACAGTAGGATGCTTGTACCCAATTAATAATTTTTCCAAGAATTGATCTTGCTTGACCCTTTAATGGTACTTATTTAAATTTTACTGATTATAGTATGGTTTTGTCAACAGTATATATGTGTCAAGAGATACTTCCCAGTTTTTATACTCATGATCCATATGAAAAGAAATTTAATGAAAAGATATTAGGGGCAAAAGACATCCTATCTTTATGGTGCCATGGACACATTTGCCTAAGTCAAAGAATCTATTGTATATTATTTTAGCTTTGCCATCTACTTGTTCTTGCAAATATCACTATAGCAGACTCATTTGGCTCCCCATTCCTTGTCACTTTGTACCACCTCTGACCTGGCCTACAACCACAGTAGACTTTTGTTAGAATGCTGGCAGTTTCCCATTTCATTTTTTTTAAAATTTATTGGGGTGACATTGGATAATAAAAATATAGTTCTCAAGTGTTTTACTTCTTTTTCTGAGGGCAAACTGTCTTGAGAGCTTGCTCAGACCATATGCAAGGAAGGCTAGAAGTGCATGAGATTTAAAGTGTCAAAGAGCAATGCTCCACTGATAAGGACACAGATAATGGATGAACACCCAAGCTTTCCTAGCCTTCTAGAAGAACCCTGCAGGGCACTTCACAGCACCTCAAATGATAAAACCTTAGCCGCTACAGTAGTAATCCACACTCTATTCACACTTCACTGGCTTCCTCGCTTCCCAGTCCTTACTTCCTTATTTCCTCACTTTTGTTTCCTGAAATAACCTACCAAATAAAGGTAGTATACCCAAGTCATGCCTTAGGGTTTGCTCTTGGAGGAATTGTGGAAATTCCAGTCTCTTATAGGGTATTAGTAAAACAAGGTCACAAATATCTATAGCACAAATGAAACTCTGTATGCTAGTAAGAGATAGTGAATATATCATATTGCAGAATAATTGGAGGTCTTATCAGAAATCTATTAGTAATTGAGGCATAGATATTCACGAAACATCCGTAACTTTGTCCCAATCATCGGCATTTTACTTAGACAGTATTGTAGGTGGAGCTTTCAAAAAATGTTTATATCTATCTTAGCAGTTTATGCTTAGTCCTCATATAAATATCGAAATTATAACGAATAGAAATTAGGGACTTAACGACTCTCAAAGAACAAAATAATTGTGGAAAAACACTTTACTAGAAAACATAGTTATAAAAAGATATTATTAATACCTGTGTTATAATTTACTGAGTCTAGCATTGGTGATTATGTTCATGTCTAAAATTTAAATTGAAGACAGGGTTCAAAAATTTTCACTGGAGCTAATCTAGTGATCAGGTGATCAGTGCCTTCTACTCACCTAAAATGAGGTATGGCTTTGTGTTCCCCTACGTGATGACTAATCTAACTGCAGGCAGAAGAATTTATGATTGTTTCTCTCCTTTGAGACCTTCCCCTAGTAGCTTGAATGCAATTTCTTGCTTATTCCCAAAGCATCGGAGAACAGAAAATTATGCCAGAATCTTGGTTAATCATTCAGGGTACCTTTGATTTTCTTATTGACAAAGTGTTATTTTTTTACA
>NW_011889287.1:111642-112226 GCF_000151845.1 Pteropus vampyrus | reverse complement strand
ATTAAGAATATGTTTGTTACTCATTTTTTTTTTAACATAAGGGACTAAATTGAGTTAATGATACCCTCATTCCATATCCATGAACATCATCAGTCTTTATTTTATATATTCACTTCAATTTCCCCTCCTCACATTGGGGAAGTTGTTATATGTCTTTTAAAAAGAAGACAGGCTTATAAAGCAAATATAATGTATGTTTTCATGTGCATATCTCTGGTGTCATGTAACTCATTTTGATACCTAAATGTTCTCACTCAAGTATATTTTGAAGTATATATTCATTTTAGTGCATACACATCAGAAATTTTACTTACTTCTCTTTAACAAAATTGCTCTAATCTGGGTCTATTCACATTTAATATATGTTTGTTTCCATAGTAATAGGAATTAACTTACCAACTCAATATCTATATCTATCACCACAGTTAACAACTTTGTGTGTGTGGTCCCCACTGATCCTTGAATGAACATATCTGTGAAATATCTCCTGAATGGGTCACTTATTTGAGAAAAATGAGCCCATTTAATTTATTTAATAAGGATAAATGTATGTAAGATTTCTTTTATCAATATAAATTCTACCA
>NW_011889287.1:111241-111592 GCF_000151845.1 Pteropus vampyrus | reverse complement strand
TATTTAATAAGGATAAATGTATGTAAGATTTCTTTTATCAATATAAATTCTACCATCAATATATGAGAATTTCATTCTCTGAACATCTAACATAAATTTATATTGCTTGCGCATATAAAAGATTACAATAAAAATTAAATCAGATTAAACTTTATAGAGCTAAAATTGTCTTGCTTGTCTAACTAAATTATTTTTAACAATAATCCAAATACTTACCTAGATTGGAAAGAGAAAGATATAGTAAGCACAATCCATGTCAAGAAAAAAGTTTAAAAATTATAATGGGTGAATAAACACATAATTTTAACATTTCAATGTCCATAATAATGTTAAGTTTGACAGTTTGGATAC
>NW_011889287.1:110692-111191 GCF_000151845.1 Pteropus vampyrus | reverse complement strand
TAACAATAATCCAAATACCTAGATTTGAAAGAGAACGATGCAGTAAGCACAATCTATGCCAAGAAAAAAGTTTAAAAATTATAACAAGTGAATAAACACATAATTTTAACATTTCGATGTCCATAATAATGTTAATATTGACAGTTTGGATACTGCTGATGAAGTAGTTACTGAAGTGATGCAAAATATTGACATCCACTCAGCAGCAGACATAGGTTGGCTGACTATCAGACATCTTTATTTTTCCTCCTGGGCAAGAGGTTAGACTTATTAATAATATAATCTCATGAGTATATATCTCAACCAGTTTTTATGATTATGTAAACATTTACAACCTTTATCATTCAGTCATGTATTATTCTGGATCTTTGCCATGTACATTTTATAAAGTGTGTTTTAAAAATTGTTAGTAACCTTTTCCTACCATTATAGCTCAAACTGCTTTAGTTGTTAGAATCGCCTTATAAAAGGTATATATTTTGATATTAGTTATATATTA
>NW_011889287.1:109224-110642 GCF_000151845.1 Pteropus vampyrus | reverse complement strand
AAAAAGTTTAAAAATTATAATGGGTGAATAAACACATAATTTTAACATTTCAATGTCCATAATAATGTTAAGTTTGACAGTTTGGATACTGCTGATGAAGTAGTTACTGAAGTGACACAAAAAACTGACGTCTTGCAGCAGCAGAGACGAGTTGGCTGACGATCAGATGTCTGTACTTTCCTCCTGGGCACGTGGCTAGACTTATTAATAATATACTTTCATGACTTCATGTCTCAATCAGTTTTTTATCATTATGGAAACATCAATAACCGTTATCATTCAGTAATATATTCTTCTGGATCTTTTTGATGTACATTTTATAAAGTGTATTTTAAAAATCATTAGTAACCTTTTCCAACCATTATAACTCAAACTGCTTTAGTTGTTAGAAACACTTTATAAGACGTATATATTTCGATATTTAGTTATATATTATATATTTTACTATTTGGTTTGGTAAGTTAGTTTACCCCAATATATGTTCATTCTGTGAGATGAAGTAAAGAATTTGTTATCACAGGTGTTTTTGTCACCAAAATTGCTCCAACCCAGATAACGGTTGTTGTTTATAAAAATACTTTTTTTTAAATTAAGTTTGTTGTGCTGACACTGGTTAATACAATTATATAAATTTCAGGTGCACATTATAATTTGACATCTATATATTCAATTGTGTAATTACCACCCAAAGTCCAATTTCCTTCAGCTACCATATATTTGATCTCCTTTACCCACTTCAGCCTCCCCCTAACCCCCTATATTTGAACTTCTTTACTCCGTCTACCTCTCCCTTCCTCTCCCAATCCCTACCCTCTGGTAACTACTAGTACATTGTCCATGTCCCTGAGTCTCTGTTTGTCCTATTCATTTGTTGCTTTTAGGTTTATATGCCACATATAAGTGATATTATGTGATTTTCTACTTTTTCAGTCTGGTTTATTTTGCTTAGCATGATTATCTCGAAGTCCATCCATGTTGTCACAAATGGCAGTATTTCATCTCTTTTTATGGCTGAGTAATATTCCATTGTATATATGTGCCACAGCTTATTTAGCCAATCATCTATTGTAGGACACTTCAGTTGTTTCCCTGTCCTGGCCACTGTGAATAATGCTGCTATGAACATCGGTGTGAAAATATCTTTCTAGATATGGGTTTTCAAGGCTTTGGGGTAAATACCAAAAAGAAGGATTGCTGGATCATATGGTAGATCAATTCTTAGTTTTTTGAGGAAACTCCATACTGTTTTCCATAGTGGCTGTACCACTTTGCAGTCCCACCAGCAGTGTATAAAGGTTCCTTTTTCTCTGCATCCTCTCCAACATTTGCTATTATTTGTCCTGTTGATTATAGCTATTATAACAGGTATGAGATGGTATCTCATTGTGGTTTTGATTTGCATTTCCCTAATAGCTAGC
>NW_011889287.1:103071-109174 GCF_000151845.1 Pteropus vampyrus | reverse complement strand
GTCTGGCTTATTTCGCTTAGCATGATTATCTTGTAGTCCATCCATGTTGTCACAAATGGCAGTATTTCATCTCTTTTTATGGCTGAGTAATATTCCAGTGCATTTATGTGCCACAGCTTCTTTAGCCAATCATCTATCCTAGGACTTTTCAGTTGTTTCCATGTCCTGGCCACTGTGAATAATGTTGCTATGAACATTGGTGTGAAAATACCTTTTTGGATATGGATTTTCAAGTCTTTGGGGTAAATACCCAGGAGAAGGATTGCTGGATCCTATGGTAGATTAATTCTTAGTTTTTTGAGGAAACTCCATACTGTTTTCTATAGTGGCTGTACCACTTTGCAGTCCCACCAGCAGTGTATAAGGGTTCCTTTTTCTCTGCATCCTCTCCAACATTTGCTATTATTTGTCCTGTTGATTATAGCTATTATAACAGGTATGAGATGGTATCTCATTGTGGTTTTGATTTGCATTTCCCTAATAGCTAGCTATGTTTTCATATGTTTGTAGGCTATTTGTATGTCCTCTAGGGAAAAGTGTCTGTTCATGTCCTCTGCCCATTTTTTGATTGAATTGATGGTTCTTTTGTTGTTGTTGTTATTGAGTCATATGAGTTCTTTGTATATTTTGGATATTAGGCCCTTATTGGAGGAATTGCTTGCAAATATATTTTCCATTGAGATGGTTGTCTCTTTACCTTGTTGATGATTTCTTTTGCTAAGCAGAAGCCTTTAAGTGTGATGTAGTCCCATTCATCTATTTTTGCTTTTACTTTTCTTGCCTTTGAGGTCAAATTTATAAAATCCTCTTTAAGCCCAAGGTCCTTGAGTTTTGTTTCTATGTTTTCTTCTATGCATTTTATTTTTTCAGGTCTTGTATTCAACTCTTTAATCCATTTTAAGTTAATTTTGGTGTGTGGTGATAGACAACAGTCTAATTTCATTTTTTTTGCAGGTGGCCTTCCAATTTTCCCAGCACCATTTATTAAAGAAGCATTCCTTACTCCACTGTAAGTTTTTGGCTTTTTCGTTCAAAAATTATTTGCCTGTATAAATATGAGTTTACTTCTGACTCTCGATTCTGTTCCACTGGTCTGTGTGTCTGTTGTGCTGCCAATATCCTGTCGTATAATTTGAAGTTGCGCAGAAAAATGCCACCAGCCTCACTGTTTTTTCTCAGGATGGCTTTTGCAATTTGGGGTCTTTTGTGCTTCCATACAAATCTGATGATTTTTTGTTCTATTTCTTTAAAAAATGCTGATGAGATTTTGATGGGGGTTGCATTAAATCTATATAATGCTTTAGGTAATATGGTCATTTTAACTATGTTGAGTCTTCCACTCCAAGTACACTGAATATCTTTCCATTTCTTTGTATATTCTTCAATTTCCTTTAATAGGGTCTTGTAATTGTCATTATATAGGTCCTTCACATGTCTCGTTAAATTTATTCCTACATATTTTATTCTTTTTGTTGCAATTGCAAAGGGAATTATTTTTTCCATTTCTTTTTCTGACACTTCATTATTAGAATATGGGAACACTGTGGATTTTTGAACGTTGGTTTTGTATCTAGAAGCTTTACTGTATTTGTTTATTATTTCTAGTAGTGTTCTTGTGGAGTCTTCAGGGTTTTTTATATAGAGAATCATGTCATCCGCAAATAGTGACTTTTAACTTCTTCATTTCCTATTTGGATACCTTTTATATTTTTCTCTTGCTTGATTGCACTTGCTAGGACCTCCAATGTTATATTGAATAGCAGTGAAGATAGTGTACAGCCTTGCCATGTTCTGATCTTAGAGGGAATATTTTTAGCTTTTCACCATTAAGTATCATGTTGGCTGAGGGTTTGTCATAGATGACCTTTATTATGTTAAGATACTTTCCCTCTATACCAATTTTGTAATTTTGTTAACTGTTTTGATCCTAAATGGATGCTGTATCTTGTCGAAGGCTCTTTCTGCATCTACTGATATGATCATATGATTCTTATTTTTTAATTTGTTTCTGCGGTGTATCACATTAATCGATTTGCATATGTTGAACCATCCCTGTGCCCGTGGGATGAAGCCCACTTGATCGTGGTATATAATTTGTTTAATATGTTGCTGTATTTGGTTCACCAGTATCTGATTTAGGATTTTTGCATCTGTGTTCATGAGAGATATTGGTCTGTAGTTTTCTTTTGTTGTGTTAACTTTACCAGGTTTTGGTATCAGAGTAATATTGGCCTCCTAAAATGAGTTGGGAAGTATTGCCTCCTCTTCGATTTTTTGGAAGAGTTTGAGGAAAATGGATATTAAATTTTCTTTGAATGTTTGGTAGAATTCACTGGTGAAGCCATGTGGTCTTGGACTTTTACTTTTTGGTATGTTTTTGTTGATTGTTCCAATTTCCATACTCTGATCAATCTATTTAGATTTTCCAGATCTTCTTGATTTAGTCTAGGAAGATTGTATTTTTCTAAGTACTGGTCCATTTCTTCTAGGTTATTTAATTTGGTGTTATATACTTTTTCATAGTATTCTTGCATGATCCTTTGTATTTCTGTGATGTCAGTTGTAATTTCCCCTCTTTCATCCCTGATTTTGTGTATTTGTGTCCTTTCTCTTTTTCTTTAGTGACAACTAGTCGCATCATTGATGAAAGCATCTCAAGCTTCATAAAGTAATAGTTGTGTTTATTAGAAGAGAAGAATATTTTCATAGCCTTTCATTGAAATGCAGAAAGAAAAAAAGGAGAGGCAAGAAGAAGTAAGAGTGAGATGCCAGAAAGATAATTTGAAAGGCACATGGGAAGTTCTTTTGCAGCGTGGTCATGAAGTTACTCTAAGAATAAGGAGACGTGATGCTATTTGACCTTCTTCCACCCGTGTCTGCAATGAATTTACTTCATTTTCTAATGATTTCTTTGAAAGGGCTTTTTCATTTCCATGGAGATAGAATTTTACCTTTGTGGCTGAGGTAATTTTACCTTTGAACATAAAAAGTTCTGAATTGTGTAGATTTCTATTATCTTTACTTCTCATCTCATACCTCCTCTTCCTTACCACATTGTACGTTAGCAGTGTTTTACATGTACAGATGGAGATATGGGACGTAATGATTGTTAACTTTTTGTGTGTGTGTCGTGGGGCATGAGTGCCCTTGAGAATCGGAGTCACTTTTTAAAAAATTACATATTTTTTGTTCTAAGAACATCTTACTCCAAAACACACTTGAGAAAAATACTAAAATAAGTGGTATTATTTGTTATTATTTCATAACAAAGACAATTATCTCTACACAATCACTTTTAGTAAGAAAATATAATAGGAAAAAGTTTATTTTACAACATTTTTTGATGAATATCAACATTTACTTTGTGTACATGCACCAAGTAAGATGGAGAGAAAGTAGAATCTCCTTTTATATATGCTCTTCAGTCTGTTTTGATGAATCTTATTCCCATGTATATGTAAGCTTTTTTAATTTCATTTTTATTTCCCCTAGAAGCTAATTTTTGTTATATAAATTTGTTTTAAGTACAAGATGAAAAAAAAGATCTAAAATTGATGGATAAAATGGGTCCAAAATTGATGGATAAAATGCTGCAAAAATAACAAAACTTTTAAGAGTTGAACAAAAGATATCTGTGACAAAGAAGACAATCTGACTCTTGATCACTCTGAAGAGAAATGAGTCTCACACACTTCCACCACCAGCTATCAGCTTTCTCTGTTTAGAAATTATAAAAACCCTTCAGTAACCTACATTTGATTTTAAACTGTGTGTATCTTCAAATTACTAAAATAAACCCCCTTATGCAAGTGGGTTTATTTTGGTCAACTAATGCATTTTTTTTCTAAAGAGAAAATTGAGTATTTGAGGTTAGAATAGAAAGGATGAAGATCTTTCCTATTGACATTAATGGGATTTTCAACTATTTATTGCTCCTTCATTTAAAAGCAGGAATTTCAGAAACAAAAGGAAATCCTTAAATGATGATAGCTGTAGTTTTAAGCTGACATTGTTTTGAAAAATTGACATGGGTTATCCAGGAATCTCTTCAATGCGTCCTTCACATCCTTGTTCCTTAGGCTGTAAATGAGGGGATTCAGCATTGGTATCACTAGCGTGTAGAAGACCAAGGCCATTTTATCTGTATCTAATGAGTCATTGGTCTTTGATTGAAAATACATGAAGAGAAGAGTCCTGTAGAACACAGTGACAGACGTCATGTGAGATGCACAGGTGGAAAAGGCATTTGTCGCCTCTCTGAGGAACGTATCCTCAAAATGGCAAGGATGATGTTGCAGTAGAATATGAGAATAATAATCATAGAGAAAAACAAATCAGTCCCCGAAAAGGTAAACACAGCTGTTTCTGGAATGTAGGTATCAGAACAGGACAATGCCAACAAAGGGATGTTATCACAGTAAAAATGGTTGATAACATTAGAAGAGCAATAGGACACAGAGAATACACAGGAAGAGGCAGTCAGTGCTGTGGTCAAACTGTGGAAGTATGTGAAGGACACCAGCAGGAGGCAGATCTGTGGAGACACCACCAATATGTAGCGCAGGGGGTTGCAAAAAGCCACGTAGCAGTCATAGGCCATTTGTGACCAGCATGAAAATCTTGCCACAATACAAACTAATGTGCATCCATAGTAGAATATGTTTTTTTGTTTGTTCGTTTGTTCGTTTGTTTGTTTGTTTGAAATCAAGAAGTTAACCAGCATTTTAGGGGCAATGACAGTAGAGTTTCCAAGATTGATGATGGCCACATGCTCGAGGAATAAGTATATCAGAGTCTGAAGTTGAGATTGGCACTGGGGAGGGTGACGATGCCCATGTTCCCTGCCACAGTCAGCCCATAGATGACCAGGAAAACCAAGAAAAATGGGAGCTGGAGTTCCAAATGGTCTGAGATTCCTATGAGAATGAACTCAAGTCACCTGAGTGAGATTCCCTGGAGCCACTGACTGTTGCTTTCATCACCGAATGGTGACTTTTTAAAATTTCACTACCAGGAACCTATTCTACCTGACGGAGGGCTTTAATAGTTGACATAGAACAGCAAGTGAATTATAATTTTGCATACTCACAAAACTAATATCTAGCTACATAATATCTAGCTACATGCTATCCCATAATCTATTTCACTTAACTGTGTGTTGTTTCTTTGTCTTAATTCAAAGATGCTTAATTCCATGCATCAAATATGTATCTGATGAGCTCATCTGATGATGTTGCACTGGTTTTCTTATATCTCTTTTATCTTCCACTACTGCATCTAAAAAGAATTAACCTTCCTGTACACAGACATCTTCTGAGACCCACTCCTAAGGTTCCTACATAAAAAATGCTAGAGTTTTACAAGTGTCTGAAGTCCCCAAAGACATTCCCACTGAAATATGTTTGTATGTGGTCTTGGTCCCTGAACATGAGATCCAGAATCCCCAGATCAAGTTCTGATTGCCCAGGGAAAGAAAACCAATTTAAATGCTCAGTAATCAAGTCTCCATGCAAAAACTTTACCCAAAGAATGAAAAATGTAGAGACAGCTTAGGGACTCTCCCAGATGCTCATACTGAATAACAACCACATGCAATGATGCCATGCTTTGGTGTTTTGAATTGCACCCCTGTATCTGGGAAGTGTTGTTGCTGGGCCTAGGATGGAGAACATTCAACAGTTATAAAGAATAGGGCTCTGGACCCAGTGTTCAATTTTAGTGTAAATATGGGGAATACACTGAATGGAAAGGCTCTATTTTTGTGTCAAGAACACACCATGATATATTTGCCAGAAATATCAGATGACATGCAACATAAAGTCAAAATATGAATGGTTATCAGCAAACATATCGATATTTTTATTAAATTAATAAGGTACTCATCATGAAACTGATCTTACTTATAGTTTTTAATTAAAATTATTTGATTAAAAACATATTTTATATAACCTTGTGACCTCTCCTCAAACATAAATATTATAATTAAATATCCTAATTTTTAATTTTATTTTTGTGTGGAATTTTCTAGTCTACGAGCTTTATAGGTGAAAAGGGCATGTCTAAATAGTTTTCCTTTGTATTAACAGCCTCTAAAATAATACCC
>NW_011889287.1:100617-102351 GCF_000151845.1 Pteropus vampyrus | reverse complement strand
TAATCAAGTCTCCATGCAAAAACTTTACCCAAAGAATGAAAAATGTAGAGACAGCTTAGGGACTCTCCCAGATGCTCATACTGAATAACAACCACATGCAATGATGCCATACTTTGGTGTTTTGAATTGTACCCCTGTATCTGGGAAGTGTTGTTGCTGGGCCTAGGATGGAGAACATTCAACAGTTATAAAGAATAGGGCTCTGGACCCAGTGATCAATTTTAGTGTAAATATGGGGAATACACTGAATGGAAAGCCTCTATTTTTGTGTCAAGAACACACCATGATATATTTGCCAGAAATATCAGATGACATGCAACATAAAGTCAAAATATGAATGGTTATCAGCAAACATATCAATATTTTTATTAAATTAATAAGGTACTCATCATGAAACTGATCTTACTTATAGTTTTAAATTAAAATTATTTGATTAAAAACATATTTTATATAACCTTGTGACCTCTCCTCAAACATAAATATTATAATTAAATATCCTAATTTTTAATTTTATTTTTTGTGTGGAATTTTCTAGTCTACAAGCTTTATAAGTGAAAAGGGCATGTCTAAATAGTTTTCCTTTGTATTAATAGCCTCTAAAATAATACCCAGGTAAAAGTAGATGTTCGAAAAATTTCAAAAGACTGATTGACTGATGGGATGAATGATAAATGAGTGAATGAATACAATATCCATCTTAAAATTCTGAAATAAATATGAGGATTTTGTTTCCAGGGCCGTAATCTCTCTTTAATGTGATTTTAGCTTTGATAAAGAAGTAGTAACAACCTGTATATTGTTCCCTAGAGTATTCTCTACTCCAGGGCACAACACAACTACTTTTTCTTCTTCTGATGTTTCTAATATTTAATAAGGTTGTAGCACATTCTAAGCTCTAAAATTAATGAGGCAAAAGACAAATTGTGGACAATAAAGAGGAAATTACAAAGCTTTTTACCAACCTCAAGTTCTCATTACAATGTATTTAAATCCTTGAGGTTCTTCCCAGAGCCCAAACAGCCACATGAAGTTTTCGTGGTAGCTTCCTCTGTAATGTCCACTGCGTATTGCCTTTCATGTGACCAAAGATGCAGGCTATTCTATGCTTCATTCGATACTTCCTTCCCTGATAAGCTCCCCCAACTTCTCCATCTGTTTAGCATTCCTATAACACTGAAAAGAGTTTAATTAAAAAAAAAAAAAAAGTATTTCTTTTCCACTTTTTGTTGTATTTGATGCTTTTTTTAAACTTGACCTCTCATTTGAATCTTATTATTTATTGTATAGGAGGTCCATTTTCCATTTTCTAAGCCTTGAATATACAATTTAATGAACTTCCCTTGGTCAAGCAGACAAAATTTTAAAACAATACCATCACCGAATTACAAATTTCACCTTTCAAAATATTTGTAAGAAAGATATACAAACATTTACCTGCATATAAACATAAATATGCAGAAAAATCACATTATAGATAACATGTTTTTATTATCCACATTAAACAATAATTTTATCTTATAAGATTTATTATTTTAAAGTATACATAATTACATAAAAGCTAAATTTCCATTGATTCAATATCCATTCTCAGCCCCTCCACTCCATCTCAAGGCAATAACAATAACTATTACAACCTTTTATTGTTTTTCCAAATCTTTTTATTTATTTTTATTCTGGTAAGAACACTTCACATGAGATCCACTGTCTTAACAAAATTTTAAGTACACAACAGAG
>NW_011889287.1:92822-99882 GCF_000151845.1 Pteropus vampyrus | reverse complement strand
ATGAAGTCTGTTGGAAACAGGGATAAACATGAGCTTAGGAGATACCCTCTTCTGTACCTTGGTTCTTGGGCCTGGGCACTGAGCAGTGGTGGCATGAGCAAGGGCATCACAGAGGGGCAGGGGTCAAAGAAAGAGAGAGCTGAAAGTTGAGTCAGGGCCAGGCATGTAAGAAATTTTGTAATAATGGGCCGGGCTTAGTTCTGGGAAGAGCTTAATCTGTCAGTCACTTGTTCTTTTTTTTCTTTTTTTTTTTTTGGTCCTCTTTTTTTTGGTATTTCTTAAATTTAGGTATAATCTTGATAAATGCTAATGCCTAGACTTTATTTTCCCGTGAGATATTAAAGATGGGTATAATATCCATGCTGTGGATGAAGTAACAAAATGGGGAGAAATGAAGCCTCATACACAGAATGATAAGGACACTAGAAATATGAACACATTTTCTATGGTCTCTGAGCCATGGAATGTGGTTAGATTGTTGCCAACGCATGGATTCAAGGTTAGGGTAGAGTGCTTTGCACTGGAATCAGACAGCAATGACTTTATGGAAAGTGTTCTGGGCTAATGTGAGCTGGGTTTTGTCATTTATTAGGTGGTATTTGATTAACTAGTCAGACAAAATTATAATGTTATTTATAACTGCAACTATTGGAACCTATATATTTTGTTACGTGAAGATGAAAAGAATCAATATAAAACATCTTAAAGTAATGATTGTATACGTTTGTGTTGTAACGGTCAGTATCGGTATCCACATACATATATGTGTATACACATATATCTCAGAAAGAATATAATGAGAAGCAAATTGATAATGGCAAGTTTTTTTTTTCATATCTGAAGACAGCATAGGTAGATGGTTAATTATGATATTTATCTTAAAATATCCAAAATAACACAAATATATTAATAAACTAAAACACTACATTTTAATCATTTATCTTTGATATTGAGGCAGAACATATCACTCTCAATTTTTAAAATTTATTTTTTACTATAAAAGCCAGTTTTTCCTAAACACACTTTTTTCCTAAACACTCTTTTCATGGCCTCTTTCACATCTTTGTTCCTCAGACTGTAGATGATGGGATTCAGCATGGGAATCACAATGGTGTAAAATATTGACACTATCATGTCATGGTCCAAAGCATAGCTGGAACTTGGTCTCACGTACATGAAGAGAAGTGTACCATGAAAAATGGACACTCCAGTTAGATGAGAGCCACATGTAGAAAAGACCTTCCGTCTCCCCTCAGCAGAATGCATCCTCAGAATGGCCAACAGGATGAAACCATAGGAGATCAGAATAATCAGGATAGTGACTATCTCAATAGAACCCGCAGAAGAGAAGAGTAGAAGTTGGTTCATGTGAGTGTCGGAACAGGAAATAGCAAGGAGAGGAGGGATATCACAAAAGACTTGCCTAATTTCATTGGATGCACAGAAGGATAGGCTAAATGTGGCCACTGTGTGTAAAATAGCATGCAGAATGCCTCCAACATATGAATCAATGATGAGTGGCACATAGACTCTGGGTGACATGTTAACTGAATACAGGAGAGGGTTGTAGATTGCTACATAGCGATCGTATGCCATTGCGGCCAGGAGAAAGCATTCCGTGGTCCCAAAAGTAACAGCAAGAAATATCTGTGTTGCACATCCAAGGAGCGAAATGACTTTACTCTTTGACATAAAATCTACCAACATATTTGGGGTAATTACTGAAGAATAGCAGGCATCCACAGATGATAACGCGCTCAGAAAATAGTACATGGGGTTGTGAAGTCGGGGATCCCCCACGACCAGTACAACCAGTCCTAAATTTCCGATCAGAGTAAAGAGGTAAATTACTAGAAACAAAAAGAATAAGATGATCTGCAGTTCAGGCTTGTCTGTGAAACCCTTCAGCACAAACATGGTAACTTGAGTGGCATTCTGCATGTTGACACCTCACGGGACAAAGTTAAAGAGATTTGTAAAATTAGAATTCATTTACAACAAAAAGAATAAGCAAAATAGTGACAATATTGTGACAGAAGGAGAAGTGAGCTATGTACTCATATTTACTTTTTGACAATGTAAATTTCCCGTTTGCAGATTGGAGACAGTGACAAGACAATGGATAATTGCTTATGTCGTTCAATGCAAAATCAAATAGAAAAAATGAGTTTTCACTCACTGGCTGAATTCATGTTATTTTTAAAAGCAGCAGATCAACTGGTTCATTTACTACTGCACTGTATTAGTTGTTTGTCTATTAAATTACATTAAAACAGCAAGTGATTGGCTAAAGAATAATTTCTTTTTGATATCCAAATACAGGAGATAGTATATCAGTGTACACAGCATTGGAGTAGAATAGAATGTCAGCATTCTAGACCTTTCAGTAATTGCATAAAATTATTTACTATAATCTACTCTCCTGTAGAATGAGGACATTTATATTTATTTTACAACATTGAGTAAATATTGAAAGACAAAAAATATGTCAATAAAATTAAATCTTTAAAAGTATGTTAAATAGAGAATGTGCTTAATTTGGTTGATCCTACAGAGTAGTGACAATCTAAATTGTAACATTTTATGAGCTCATCTCTAAAAATTTTCTAACTCCATTAGATCTTCTTGGTTATATCTAAAAGAACTCATCAAGATTTTTTCCAGATACTGGCTCACGATTTGATTAAGCCAAAATAAGAAATGAAATACAGTTTAACAGGCCTGAGAAAAATGAAATACTGACATTTGAAAGAACATGGATAGATCTTGAGATAATCATTTTAAGCAAAATAAGTCTTACAAAAAAAGTTGAAAACCACATGATTTCACTCATATGTGGGATATAGTACTGAAAACAACAAATGAGCAAGACAAACAAAACTCATAGACACAGATAACGGTTTAGTGGTTACTAGAGGGAAAGGGGTTTGGAGGGAGGTAGAAAAAGGTAAAGGGGTCAAATGTATGGTGATGGAAGGAGACTTGACTTTGGGTGGTGAATACACAAAGCAAAATACAGATGATGTACTATTGAATCGTAGACTTGAAACCTATATAATTTTATTAACCAATGTCACACCATTGTATTTAATAAAAAGTTAATAGAAAAATGCAGTGTTCTTAAAAGACACTTAAGCCATACAAATCTGTTGCAATACATGGATCTTACTTGGATCCTGATTCAAATAAACTGTGGGAGGAAGGACATTTATAAAAATTCTTAATAAGAAGAAATTTTTCAAAATTTTAGCAATGATATTGATGAAGTCCTTAGGATTATAAAACAATTATTATTGTTAGAGATACATAATGAAATGCTTATAGATGAAGTTATAATTTGGGAGAAGGGACTGGCATGTTAATATTATTGAAACAGGGTGATGGGCACATGGGAATTCATTATACCCTTCTGTCTGCTTTTATTACATGTTTGAAATTTTTCAGAAAAAAGAAAACAGACCTAAGTAACAGGAACAAATGATACGAAAACTCTGATGTATATGATAAATCTATTTTTTAAACAAAGATGAGGAATCACAAGAGAAAATCGGCCCCAATACAATTCTTTACATCTATCTGTTAAATGATAAACCTATTTAAGAAAATAGCTAAGGACTTAGATCTGAATGTGTGTGTTCATTGGCCAGATTCATGATTAAAAGCCATGTCTGATGCTACGCCTTCTCGCCTAGGTTTACTCCTCTTTAGAATAATGACCAAGCAGATACAATGATATATAACAAGGTAGACTAATTAAATGTGTAGATCAATAAATATATGAAATAATCTCCTTCGAATATGTCCATTTTGGGTTACAGATTTAAAATAACCATATAATTGAACTTTTGTCATCAGATGTACTTATTTTTAAAATATTAGTAAATATTGGGCCACAAACTTAATATTATAACCCATCATTGAAGAATATATGTGTCCAAAGCCTTGAGACAGATATTTCATCCTTTAGCTGCATTTAATATGTTTTGTGATTATCAATACACATTGAAACATTATTCTATCAGGATTAAATCTAATAAATCATATTTTGATTATGATGTTTTTCCCCTCTACCCACACACAGATGACCACAATTCCATTTGCTATGGGCTTAATTTTACTTGGATAAGTAAAATAGTGAAAGACTGCAACGTTAAACATTTCAGCTATATTTTCTTGAATCGGAAATTTCTACTAGATGACAAAATAAAAGTGATTCTGAGTATAATGAAGTCAATATTAAAATATATCAAAAGAGCTCAGAGTTTTAAAGCGAAATGAGTATGATTTCTGAAGAGTTTAATGACATAGCATCAACTTTTAAAAGGAATGTGAAACTACTTCTGAAAATACAATTTTAATAGAAGGCAGACAATTCCAAGTATCTTTGGCTCAACATTGAAATACTAAGTTTTTAACAGAGGAGAAAAATAATAACAACCATGTATAGAGCACAGGCAGCAGGAATAGACTTTTGGGTACATTACTTTATTTCAACTTTATAAAAACTCTCATAGCTACTAATTACCAGAATCAAGATTCAATCCCGGGTCTCCCTCAAGCGCATGCGCTTTGATGCTTTACAGTTTCCTGTACTATCACAGCTTTATTCTGTAACAGACTGCCATCTAGCAACTCCCAGAGAAATAAAACACGATTCTTGATATATATTTAGATAAATTTTAAACATTAAGACTCAAGAAACATGAAACAACAGTAATATGAAGTGGCTTCTACATCACAAAGCTGGGAAAATAAATGGTAATTGAATGCTTACTCATAAGAGCAAAATACAAGTCCCCACATAGCTGAATAAGTCAAAGATTTTTGTTTCCTCCACTGATAAATTTTCTTTCTTGTTCTTGCTTTAATTTGATCTGTCTTCTTTCATTGGGAAAATGAAAGCATACACTCAATATGGAACACTTACTTAACTCTACAAAAGTAAATCTAACATTTTATATTTTCTTAGTTTTATTCATTTACCTATGCAATAGGCAACAATCAGAAATTTTAGTATTGGGGATTTCATAACGTATTTGACCTTGAAATTTGAGATCCCTCTTCATAAAATATTCTGCAAATGACTTGGAATTTTCTCTTACCTGTGGAACAGCAAAAGTGGGTTTACATACACTATGAATGTGATTAATTTAGATTATTTATATCCACTTACTCAGTTGTTGATGAAACCATAAGAGATGGCCCTAGGGGAATATGCCTCAATTATCTTCTGGTTCAAAATAGCAACACGATGATTTCTTCAATAATGAAAAAGAAAATGTTCCTGGAATAACTTACTACATATTGATATTTATTGAATGAATAGAGTTTTAAGGCCCCTGATTATAATGATGTTTTAGATTTGTTTTTTCCTGATAATTAGTGAATGATGTCAGTATGCTTTCATATTGGTCTGGCAGCCATTTGTATGTTTTTGTTGGAGAATTGTCTATTCAAGGGGTTTTCAAGTATTTTATCCTATTCTGTAGGTTTCCTCTTTAGTGATTATTTCTTTTGTTCCGCAGATGATTTTCAGTTAGGTGTATTCCCATTTATCTAATCTTGCTTTTGTTTATTGTGCTTATGGTGTCATATACATGAAATCGTTGCCCAGTCCAAAGTTGTAAAGTTTTCCCTGACATACTTTTTCAGGAATTTTAAAGTTTCAGATCTTATGTTGAAATCTTTAAGTTATTTTTGTTCATGGTGTAAGATAAGGGACAAATTTCATTCTTTTGCATGTAGATATCCAGGTTTTCCAGCACGATTTGTAAAATGACTATCCTTTTCCCTTTGTGTATTATTGATAGCCAAGTTGAAGATCAATGGACTGTAATGGGCGGGTTTATTTCTGGACTGTATTTTCTGTTCCCTTGTCTATACGTCTATATGTATATATGTCTATTTTTATTCCAATACCATACTCTTCTATTACTTTAGTTTTATGACATATTTTGAAATCAGGAAATGTGATGACTCCATTATTCTTGCTTAAGTTTTCCTTGATACCATGCAAATGTTAGATTGTATTTTTCTATTTCTGTAAAAATACCATTGATATTTTGATATGAATTTTCTTTGAATCTTTAGATCATTTTGAGTAATATGGACTCTAAAAGAATTTGAAAACTTACATCTATGCATAAATCTGCACACAGATATTTATAGCAGCTTTATTCATAATTGCCAAATTTGTCTAACTCTGTGTACGTTGGAATGTGACTATATTTGGTATAAGCTTTCTGTAGAGACAATTTACTTAAAATGAGGTCTTTAGTTCGGCCCCTCCTCCAGTATGAATGGTGTCATTATAAGAAGAGGAAACAGGACACAGAGATATATAGAGAAAAGTTACATGAAGACAGAGAGAGAAAACTGCTCTCTACAAGTGAATGAAAAAACTTCAGAAGAAATCAGCCTTGCCTTCACCTTCACCTTGATCTCAGATTCCTATATTCTAGAAGAGTGAACAATAAATTTTTTTTAAGCTATCAGTCTGTAGCACTTTGTTCCAGCAGCGCTGACAATCTAATGCAATCACCGTCAGAATATATATACCTGTGAGTGTGTGTCTGTGTGTATGTGTGTGTGTTTATATCTGAGAGTGAATTAAGTAAGAAACAAATGGATTACACATTTTTTCTGCATGTTTGGAAACTGTATATGTGGAGGTATGACTAAAACCTTTATTAAAAATGTGTAAGAAGAATAGAAAGACACTAATAAACTAAAACACCACATTTTTTCTCATTTTGATTTTGAGACAATAGATATTATTTTTGATTCGTTTCATTTTAATAGTTACTGTGTAAACTATTCTTTATCAATAATCCCATTTTTACCAAACACTCTTTTCATGGCCTCTTTTACATCTTTGTTCCTCAGACTGTAGATGATGGGATTCAGCATGGGAATCACAATGGTGTAAAATAGGGACACTATCATGTCATGGTCCAAAGCATAGTTGGAACTTGGTCTCACGTACATGAAGAGGATGGTTCCATGATAAACTGACACTCCAGTTAGGTGAGAGCCACATGTAGAAAAGACCTTCCATCTC
>NW_011889287.1:89499-91464 GCF_000151845.1 Pteropus vampyrus | reverse complement strand
AATTGTTAAAATGAAAGAAGCCACTCGTATATCACAAAATTGTATGTAAATGAGAGTTGTATTTAAATGAGAAAAACAATGTAGAAATCAAAATATTTCATTTCAAAATATTCCCAGATGACCAGAAAATGAGCTAAGATACACTCACGTTTCAACCTGTCATATGTGGCAGCCTTTTCCGACCAAACATTTGTGTACCCACTTTTTTGGCTATTATTCCATTCCACTAGTACTTCTGGAACCTTGGTGAACAGACAACAGATATTAACCATAGGTAGATGTACCTTGTATGCAAATGATAACAGAGCATCTGATTTGTTTCTCTTCAGTTTTCTCTCTTGATACACACATATATCACCATGTTGTCCATTTAGGCCTGCACCATTTATTATTTGTTGTTGTTTCTCCAAATTTAACTTAATACGAATGTAAGGTTTTTTTCTATTAATATATTCCTTATTCTGGCAAAGTCCTTGGGTATATTTTTAAGACATGTTTATGTCAAAAAGAAATCATGGCCATTTCTTTAATATATTATAGTTTCTTAAGGATTCTCTAAAGTTATTTTAAAGGAAAAATCACACAATAACAGCTCATAAAATTTATAGAAGACATTGCTAAAAGAGTAAAACCACTACATAAGTTACAAACTAGTGCTTTATTTCTGGAATATTTTCCTGTGCTCTCATACTGTTTCTCATTCAGTGGAATAAGAACAAAACAAAAATGTACATTAAAAAGCTGAAGAGTCATCTGCATCTAGACTGAAAGTATTTATGACTTAAACAAAATTAAATATAGCATCTATCATATTTAGGAGCCAGATTTCAGCACTATGTCTCCCATTTTTCCCTCTGTCTGTTCATAGACCAAAATGTGTTTAAAGGAATGAAAAGTCTGCAGTGTAATGAGCCATGGACGTACAAATGATTTATATTTGTGACATAAAACACACTATGTTTTTGTCATATTAAGATGTCCATACATCAAGAAAGAATGAGAAAATCGACTTAAAATTACACTTATAAAAAAAAAAAAGATACATGTTTTTATTTTCCCACAAAGATCTTCCGATATCCATGTGGGTGCTGTTTTTAATAAAGACAATAAATATTTTTAAGTGTGAAGATATCATCCCCTTAAAATGTTCAATTAATTCTTAGAGAATTCTAAAGTGAAATATATAATTAATCTAAATTTTGACTTCGGTATAAATACAAACTACTCACACAACACTATTGAGAACACACACACAGATGCCTTAAGTGATTTTCAGTTATGAATGGTTACATTAGTAAAATAACTTATAAAATCATCAATAAATAATATAAAATTTGTTCGATGTGTTGTTTATGCTTTACATGACTTTTATTTCTATTTAAAAAATTTCTCATTCTCTCTCTTTATCCCTCCATTTTCTCTCTCTACCCCCTCCCCTTGCCTTCGTACATGGGTTATACAAACAAATATTTATGAAAGAAAGTCAGCAACAAAACAGGAATTAGGCAGATGAACAGCACAATGAAAACAAATAAATATGTGCAAGCAATTATAGAAAAATATACCAATAGGTAGTCTACTAAAGGTATGCATTACAAAACACAAGTTGCCTTTTATACATAGGAGAAATTTTAGCAACATTACAACTCTAACTTTTAACCGATATGTCTGAGATGATGCAATTGTTGAGAATTAAGAACAGTATATTTGGGCTCTGAATCTCTGTATTAAAAATCCAGATTTAGCACCTAGTGTCATTGTAACTCTGAAAAATAAGTTTATCTTTCCATACTAAAGAGTAATTAAGATTGACCAAATTTTCAGGTATCTCTTGTTCAACTACACGAACATGGTATGATTGCATAGTGCTTATTTCATTAAATTCACTAAAATATATTTATTAAGCGAAAGTGTTTTAATTATATGTGAAGGATACATGCATGTGAAATATGACTTCCAAATTTT
>NW_011889287.1:87116-89216 GCF_000151845.1 Pteropus vampyrus | reverse complement strand
TTTATAAATGAAGAAGGTATATTTTAATCCAAATTATGTCCCATTAGGGCAATTATCCACTGTAGGGAACTGGAGGAAAAATAGAAAATATGTGGTTCATCTACTTCATTAAAAATGCTCTTCAAACAGGCATTTCTGTCAACTAACATTTAAGAACATTGGGACTGATCGTATTTATGTCTAACTGATTTCACTTTAAGAGAAAGAGGTTAAAAAACAAATATATAGATCTCAAATTTTATCACAACATGATCATTCTCGAAAACTAAAATCAAACGAGTTCTTCAATTGTCATACAATCAGAACACAAAATACCATATACCCATGAGAACAGTATTATAAACACTAAGCTTGAAAAGAAGCAAAGCTATGATAGCAGCTAAGACATGTTATTAAACAGCTACTAGGTGTTAGAAATTTGGGGTATATTATCATATGTAATTTGCCTGACAACCTACAAACTAATTCAATGTCCTTCATAGATGAGAAAACTGAGAACCAGTCTGATCTATGACTTGATCAAGGTCGTGCATTTAGTTACTAGCAGAGCCAGGATTTAAGGACAGTTTCCTGTGTCTCCAAACCCTAAGCTATTTTTACTTGACCATATCACAGACTCATTATGATACGCCTTAAATTTGGAAATATTATCCCTTAGAAATATCACAAAATAATATCCCATGTGTTTGAATTATTTTAGAAAGCCACAAGCATAAGCAGAACGTTCTATTTAAAAGAAACTGAAGTGAATTCTAGATCAGTTAGCTAACATGCAAAATAAATTTAAAATTCAGTTATATTCCTCCATGAGAAATAAAAATTACAGTCTCAAAATGGTTTAAACTCCGTGGTTGCTTGATTGGCAATTTTCTCTCCATTTAACAATTTTTTAAAAAATTGAAATATAGCCCCTTATTTCTATTACCTTTATTCCATTAGCTTCCATTAAGGAAATTAAGTTCATTCCTAAATTAAAAATCTATTGACCAAAATATATAGACCTTTTACTATTGTCCCTGCTATTACTGAAATTTCCTTATTCCATTTTTAATTCAACTCTGTGTTAATTACTAATATTTATTTCAGTTTTATGTTAAAGTATATGATCCAATTTGAAATTTAAGGTTCTAAATTCTGCCATATTTTTATAGTAATGAAAAACCTTTCCTCTTACCTGAGGAAATGAACTTCTTACTTAATTAAGGTATGCTATATATATTAAGCATTTGAACTCTCATACGAGGTTCTCAAGTGCTTCTTGAAATCCTCAGGGATGTTCGCTCCATGAATAAAACACACCGATTCTCTTCTGGGACAACAAAGTAACAAGATAACTTTAGTGTTTTTGTGTGTTATTTTTTCATATTAAAGAAGAGTTATTCTGAAGCTGTAAACTATATGATGAAAATGATTACATGAATGCACCTTGACCTCTGATATAAAATAATCATTCAGTGGAAAAAGAATTGCACTAGAACTGGAAAAGAAATTTAATGATACACAACATAGACCTAGCTCTGATAATAAAATAGCCATGCATCATTGGATTGATAACTGAAATTCCTGAAATTCAGTAGCCTCTTCCTGGGAATATAATCTATTTTCTTTTCTCAAATCCTCTAAACATATACATAATGAAATAATCTAAAAGTGTAAGTTATGACAGAATTTACAATAATTTAATAAAGATTACTATACTATATTTAATTTTTAATTTTCTACTCTTCTAAGTGGCATGAGAGATATATTTAAGCTCATTAATAGATGAGATAAGATGAATACATGAATAAGAAGTATTGACATCAGAGATGGGACATTATACTGGTAGCTGTAGCATTCATTGTAATAGAACATTAGAATATTAGACTCTGGCAGAGGTTAAGGTCAAAAATTGAGGTTTATAGAGTCTTTATTATTTTACTGTCCCTATATTCTAATCTATAGACTAGTATGCAGCTGTATACTTAAAGAAGTTCTTTAAAAATTGTGCAAAATCCTCAACAAAATATTAGCAAACTGAATTCAGCAATTCATTAAAAATATTATACACCATAATCAAAATGAATTTATTCCTGGGATGCAAGGTTGGTTTTTAATATC
>NW_011889287.1:85381-85861 GCF_000151845.1 Pteropus vampyrus | reverse complement strand
ATATTAGCAAACTGAATTCAGCAATTCATTAAAAATATTATACACCATAATCAAAATGAATTTATTCCTGGGATGCAAGGTTGGTTTTTAATATCTGCAAATCAATTAATGTAATACACCACATTAACAAAACGAAAGATAAAAATCATATGATTATATCAATAGATGAAGAAAAAGTGTTCGACAAAATCTAGCATCCATTTATGATAAAACCTCTCAGCAAAGTGGGAATAGAGGGAATATACCTCAACATAATAAAGGTCATACATGACAAACCTACAGCTAACATCATACTCAATGGGGAAAAGCTAAGAGCAATTTCCTTAAGATCAGGAACAAGACAAGAAAGCCCACTTTCACCGCTCCTCTTCAACACTGTATTGAAAGTTTTAGGCACAGCAATAAGACAAGAAAGAGAAATAAAAAGCATCCGAATTAGAAAGGAAGAAGTAAAATTCTTGTTATCTGCCAATGACATGA
>NW_011889287.1:83133-83638 GCF_000151845.1 Pteropus vampyrus | reverse complement strand
CTTGCAATGATGCAGAGCAACTGGTGTTTTCATCCATTCTGGTAGGAAAGCAAAAGGGTGCAGCAGACCCAGCAATCTCACTCTGTGTTATTTACTGTAGGGAGCTAAAGCTCCCAAAATTCAAAAGAGTGCATAGATTATCTAGGGAGGCCTGCTTGCATAAAAAAGGGAAAAGGCTGGTTCTGTGGAATTCCAGGAAGAAGAAGATTAAGTATAGACAAAGGGAGTGTTGAAGGGAGTGTCAGAAGGGAGTGTCAAAGGAAGTGTTGATTGTACCTTGATCTTCAGGATGTTACTTTAATTATGTTATCTTGGGATACACAAAGGAACTGATTATGTATAAAAAGGAGCATGAGAAATAAACTCGGAGAGACAGTTGTGAGATCTGTTCTTCCTCCTGCACCCTGTCTATCTTCTCTTTTTTCTCAGTCCCCGCTCCCCCATTCAGGAACATGGTTTGACTTGGTCGGCTGGTTTCCGACAATTTACCTGAGACAAAAAAGAC
>NW_011889287.1:81741-83083 GCF_000151845.1 Pteropus vampyrus | reverse complement strand
TGGTTTCCGACAATTTACCTGAGACAAAAAAGACATATGAGGACACAATGACCTGTACAACAATGTTTATAACAGCCCTAGTCATTATATTCTAAAATCAGAAACAGTCCAAATGTCCAGCAACTACTGAATGGATAAATTGACCTGGTGCAACTTTAAGATGGAATACTGTTCAGTAATTAAGAGGAACGAATGCTGATATGTTCAACAACAAGGATGACTCTTAAATACATCTGCTAAGTGAAAGGAATCAAACTCCAAAGGTTGCATATGATGTTATTTCACTTCTGTCACCTTCTGGACCAGGTCAAGTTGTGACAATGGAAAACACATCGGAAGCATCTGTTTGTGTCAGAACTGGTGGGGGGCGGGGGTGTAAAAGGAGCTGACTGACTACAAAATGGTTAAGAGGAGACTTTTTAAGGAGCCAAAAATGTTCTGTGGTTACACAATCACATATGTCTATTAAAATTCCTGCTACTGACACCTATAAATCGTAAATTTTTTTGTATCTTAAAACTCAATGACCCAACTTTTAAAAAACTAACAATTATCTAAATTAATCATTGCTTCAGAATAAAGTTACCTTTACAGGGAAGATAGTTACTCCAAGACAGAATAAGGGAGACTTCTGGGGTGCTCTCGCATTGTTATGATGGTCTTAAAATATTATTGTATGGCCACTTTAGTTCTCAGAGCTAAGCTTGCTTCCAAAGTACTTTCTACCTGCTGTTTCTTATGTCTAAACAGATCTTGCCAGCCTGAGGAATACTGTGCACTTTAGACATTAGATATTGCTGCAACAGTTCTTTCTGAAGTACTTGCCTACGTCTTTCAGAAGCTACCTCTCTGCTGACGCTTTCCTTCCGAGTGTACCTGCCCTACTCGAGTGACATTCTCCTCCGCATTTTTTCAATCCAGGTATAGCCCTATCCTTTTCAAGGAGAGTATGTGTTGCATATTCCTGAGATCCTGAGTGATTTATAACTGTGTATCAGTTTCTCGCGGTCCTTTTTTTAATACTCTGATTGAGCCTGTGTAAGAGTGGGGAGCTTCTGGAAAACTGAAGAAAAATAAAAATTTTACTGAGTCACCTGTCTATCAACGTTAATATTTTTTCTTTTGGTCCTAGGTACATCTGTGCATGAGCTTATTGTTTGTGCATATATCTACTGATTGAATGATTGATAGATTATTTTTATTTAATCTGAGTAAACCATGGATTGGTATTCAGAATTGACAAAATAATATGGATTGTAGTCCTACAGAGCTTTAAACTTTTAATGTCTCCACCACATTTCTATGGCTTTTGGGGGGCTTTTGTATTATTTGTAATTTATTA
>NW_011889287.1:79096-79523 GCF_000151845.1 Pteropus vampyrus | reverse complement strand
CCCTGACTGCTCTTTCTCTCCTCTGGCTAGTTATAGTTTTGAAAGTGGGTTTACATTAATTAGAAAATTTGATTCTATATTACTAAATTCTTCAAGAATCATAGTCATTTTCTCTTTATAACTCCGGGTCTTTTCTGTGCGTACTAGTATTGATTCAGTTATGCCATCTAACGGAAATAACAGTTTTAAGAGCAATTAACAGGTATTTAACATCGTAATTTTTCATTATTTTATTACCCAAAACAAAATAAGCCCACCGCAAGGTGGCATATGGGAGTGTGGTGATCTGTGTGTATGTTTTTGCATTTTTGCTTTTTTCGTTATTATCAACTAATTATACAAGTCACAAAGCTTTGTTTTCTAATCCAGACACTTAAAGAGTACACAGAGGAAAAAACAGAATCATAATATAATTTGTTGGATTTAA
>NW_011889287.1:78567-79046 GCF_000151845.1 Pteropus vampyrus | reverse complement strand
ATTATACAAGTCACAAAGCTTTGTTTTCTAATCCAGACACTTAAAGAGTACACAGAGGAAAAAACAGAATCATAATATAATTTGTTGGATTTAATTTGATAGAAAACTGTTTAAGTGTATTATGTTAATAATCACAAAGTAAATATAGTACATGTAGATGAAAGATAAAATACCTAATTTAAGACTCTAGTCAACAAAGGTTTTCAGTGATGTAGTTATAACATTAGTGTTGTGGTCCAAAATTTGCTAATTTTTAAAACTAAATATATGCAAAGACAAAAGTTCGATTAAATAGGCACCTTAAATTTATAACAAAATTGACACATTTAAAAGAAATTGCTTTAAATATTTATTATTTTACATATTCATTTAATCTGCCTACCTGCACATTCTTGGGACTGTTTTGTCATATAAATTTCTGCTTTTTGAAAGAGGAGTAAATTTTGCAGGAAAAGCTTAACATCACACATGACTTTTAG
>NW_011889287.1:76070-77252 GCF_000151845.1 Pteropus vampyrus | reverse complement strand
TCATATAAATTTCTGCTTTTTGAAAGAGGAGTAAATTTTGCAGGAAAAGCTTAACATCACACATGACTTTTAGTTTTGGAGCTGGGTGAGGAGCACCCAGATTCTAAATATGGTGTAACTTTCCTCATACTAGGTACATTTGAACTGACAGCAAAAATTGTATTGGGATTGAGCTTTTGCAAGTGACTCCTAATTGCACTAAAACATAAATTTATTTTATCACATTTATTAAAGTTTGCTTTTCTTTCTATCATTTCTCTTTTGACCTCATCTACATAAATTCCTTCCTCTGTACGTTCCTTTGATTAATAGGCTTGTCATCCTTCCCCATGGCACTTTTTAAATTAAAGAAAAAAATGTGTTTGGGTCTATGCCAATCAACTTAGTATTTTTTTTAAAAAATGAAATGATATATTTAAAAGTATTTTATTGTGTTAGAGCAGCTCAAAATGTTCAATTAATTAAAATAAGTGGTTCAACTACCCTGTTATTTTGTTGTAACCTCTATTTCCAATACATAGGATTCAAATTCTTCTTTGATGTTTCATACGAATAGATCTTGTTTTCTCTGCCTTGAATTTTTGCAATAATTCTATGAAAATGTTTTCTCTTGATACAATTCTTCTAGGTAATCCTGAGTTCTTCTTTCCCAGAAGATTGTTAGTAATCGATTTCTTCTCCTTCTATCACTATTCTATCTTAAATGACTCTCTCCCTAACTGATAGGATCATGTCGATATATTGAAACTGGAGTTTGACTCGCATTATGAATTTAAATAATGTACAGAATATTGTTTGCAGCAGATTGTGTGTTGTGCCATTAAGACTGATTCAGATTTTCTATGGATGGATATATAAAATATTAAATAAATAACAAGTTAAATATATCCTCAAACTAGTGTTAAAGGATGGGCTAATTGTGGAAATTTAAATTCAAGTTCAGGTAACAGTTTTATTCCCAATTTGATTAACCATGGGGCTATGCAGGAAAAAATATTTTCTCTAACTACTGAATTTTTTTTTTTTACTTTTAAACATTAAATTTTATGTCTAGGTGCAATGATTGTTTATTTTGCCTCTGTTGTTATAGTTTTAACTACTGATCTAAATGAAGTTACTTAATTATTACTTTTAAATAATAGTGAACTAATTATGACTTCATTGAATACAAAATCAACAATA
>NW_011889287.1:73559-75460 GCF_000151845.1 Pteropus vampyrus | reverse complement strand
ATTGCTCAGAGAGAGATAAAAATTAATGCCACTATTGTATAAGAATTATTGTTAGCTGTTCACTTGTGTTTTAATGTGATTCAATAGAAAAACAGATCATAAAGTTCAGTGGTAAATTAACCATTTGATTTGATGGTTTTGTTAATGACATTAGTTGAGCCAGTACTTTAAAACCGAAATCTTCCATCTGATTCTACAGTAAATGGCATCAAACTTTGATCCCTTGTCTTGTCACTGACTCCAGAACCGCTGCTGGGAAATTATTCATCGACGAGAATTAATTATGAAGACATAGTTCACTTTCCCTGAGCCACAATATTGCTCATTTTTGTCAAAGCAATATGAATTATAATTTTATTAATCTCCTCAAGTTTGTCCCATGAGGTATCAACATGCCGAATGTCACGGAAGTTACAATGTTTATGCTGAAAGGTTTCACAGACAATCCTGAACTGCAGATCATCTTATTCTTCCTGTTTCTAGCAATTTACCTCTTTACTCTGATAGGAAATTTAGGACTGATTGTATTGGTCATGGTGGATCCCCGACTTCACAATCCCATGTACTATTTTCTGAGTGTGCTGTCATCCGTGGATGCCTGTTTTTCCTCCATAATTACCCCAAATATGTTGGTAGATTTTATGTCAAAGAGTAAAGTTATTTCACTTTTTGGATGTGCAACACAGATGTTTCTTGCTGTTACTTTTGGGACCACGGAATGCTTTCTCCTGGCCGTAATGGCATATGATCGCTATGTAGCAATCTACAACCCTCTCCAGTACTCAGTTAGCATGTCACCCAGAGTCTATGTGCCACTCATTATTGCCTCCTATGTCGGTGGCATTCTGCATGCTTCTTTACACACGGTGGCCACATTTAGCCTATCCTTCTGTGCATCCAATGAAATTAGACATGTCTTTTGTGACATCCCTCCTCTCCTTGCTATTTCCTGTTCCGACACTCACATGAACCAGCTTCTACTCTTCTGCTTTGTGAGCTCTATTGAGATAGTCACTATCCTGATCGTCCTGATCTCCTATGGTTTCATCCTGTTGGCCATTCTGAGGATACACTCTGCTGAGGGGAGACGGAAGGTCTTTTCTACATGTGGCTCTCACCTAACTGGAGTGTCAGTTTATCATGGAACCATCCTCTTCATGTATGTGAGACCAAGTTCCAGCTACGCTTTGGACCATGACATGATAGTTTCGATATTTTATAGCATTGTGATTCCCATGCTGAATCCCGTCATCTACAGTCTGAGGAACAAAGATGTAAAAGAGGCCATGAAAAGAGTGTTTGGCAAAAATGCGTGTATTGATTAAGTATATTTTTCACAGTAACTATTGAATTTAAATAAATTAAGAATAATGTCCATTGTCCACATATCAAGAAGTTATAATAAAAATGTGTTTAGTTTATTAATGTCTTTCTATTCTTCTTAGACATTTTTATATCAAGATCCTAGCAATATCTCCACCTGTGAACTGTCATTCATTTACTTCTAATTTAACTCATCCTCAGACACAGACATATACATATACACATATACTCCTTATTTAATTCATCCTCAGACACACACATATACATATACACATATATGGTTATACTGATTTTATTAGTTTGACTGCGATAAAAAGTACCACAGACTGGTGGCTTAAACAACAGAAATTTATTTCTCCATGTTCTGTAATCTAGAGATCTGAGATCAAGGTGCTGGCAGGGTTGATTTCTTCTGGAGCCTTTCTCCTTGGCTTATAGATGACAGTCTTCTTCCTGTGTCTTCACGTGCCTTTGTTCTCTGAATGTCTGTTTCTCAATATCCTTTTAGAAAGACATTGGTCATATTGGATTAGGGACTATCCTAATGACCTCATTTTAAATTAATTACCTTTACAAAG
>NW_011889287.1:63592-72243 GCF_000151845.1 Pteropus vampyrus | reverse complement strand
AGAAAGACATTGGTCATATTGGATTAGGGTCTATCCTAATGACCTCATTTTAAATTAATTACCTTTACAAAGACCTATCTCTAAATACAGTTACATTCTGAGGTACAAGATTAGGATTTCAACATATGAATATTAGTACATATTATATGTATATTTATATTCACATAGTCACATATCCATGTAATCTTTTCTTTAAAATTTTATTGCATAACAGTCAGAAAATGTGACTCCTTTAAGTTAAATTTTGTAAATTTATTAAAATCTCTGGATTAATTTTAATCAACTAGTATAAATGACTCATAAATGCTGAAAGAGAAAGATTCAAAAGTTGATATGAAAGTCTAATCTTATCAAGTATAGTATTTACAGATTATAAATTCTCTGTAGAGGGAAACAGAAAAAAATACAAAAAAATTAGTGATACAACATGTTAAAAGGTGAAGAATACTATTGAAAAAGAAAGAGAATATAAACCATTGTAGGAATGGGGGGTGCTGGAGTTCTTGATCCATAGTGTCCTTGTCTGCAAAGTTACAATAGTAGTAACCCGTGTCATGTGTTTGTAAAAACGTAATTAAATTCTATATATTTAAAACATCTTGGATGTTTTATTGATGACATAATAGGTATTCAATCAATAATTATTTTATGTCCTTAATATAAGTGATATAGTAATCTATTATATCTATACATACACATTTATTAAACTATTAGCATCCTCATTGGGCAATTGCATTAATCATGATTTTTCTTTGTTTATTTTTTTAAAAAAGGAATACAGAATACACATCAATTTATTTCCTTTAGATAAATAATTGAAGTAGATGTGGGGGCCAAAACTATAACTTTCTTCTACATATTAGCATCAGGCATTCTAGAGTGGTCTGGTAAGCTTTTATTTTTATAAACACTGTCTCTGATCATCAGTTTTATCATCTTCTTAAGTTCCTTATTTAATAGAGCTTGATAAGTCAAAGATTATCTTACTAGGTATTTACTTCATTAATATGCATGAAGAACACTTTCTCATATTTTTTTATTATTTATATACTCATCACTTTAATTATTATAGAAAACCTGATTCCAATAAGTAGCTGAGTTTTTTGTACTATACTAGATGAAAAAAACTAATTTATTTATTTATATACTTATTTATCTATTTACTCACTCTTTATTATCAAATATGCTAGTACATGATAGGCAAGAAAACAATCATTTGAAGTAATTAATGACCAATTATTAAACAAATGAGTATTGAGCACCTACTATGTGATAATCACTTTCCCACTTATCCTGGAACTATAAATTTAAATAAGATGCAGCCTTTCCTTACAGGAATAAACAGCCCAGAAGAGGAGTTAGAAGTGAAAACAAAAATTCACAATTCATTTTTATACTGCAATGTCTAATGATAGAGCAGTGCAGGAAGAAATTCACTTTTCTCAAAAAAATTATCAAGAAAATCTTGAGAGGAGGAAATTCTTATTCTTGGTCCTGGGATAGCATATATAGCAAAATCTTGATACAATGAGTTGAAATGTGTTTTCAGATAGCTTCTAACTAGTCAGAATATTGTTAAAGATACATTTCTTTGATTTTCAAATGCATTTAGCTCAAAACTTTAAAATTCTTACAACTGTACTCCTTCAGTACAAATCTAATCCCTTCTTTCCCTCCTTTAATGATATTCTTCAATAATGAGGCAAATATTATATGTGCTCCGACACTTTCAATTTCATATTTCTCAACATAATAGGCTTGTATTATCCTTTTTGCTGTCCTTCGCTTAAAATTTTAAATAAATTGTAACAGTTAAATATGTAATAGTCGTAGTTACAGATATTTAGTATTGTTTGACCACTGTGAATTAGAGTAGAATCTAACATCATAATACCTTAATCTTATCATACAAACTGTGTATAAGTACATATATAGATATAGAGACAGATGCAGATACAGATTATTATCAGCATTGCACTGCTAACAGAGGCTTTTAATAGCAATAAAATCAATCTCATATCTTCAGGCTGATTATGGAGACTGTATTCACCCACATGACATAACATGAGATTAAATAACTGGTTTAGTTGAAAAAGCAAAAGTCCTATCAGAAACAAGGAGACCACAAAGTACAGAAGGAGAAGAAACAAATATGGTTCTTTAGTTATTGTTGGAGAACTATCTTTGTGTACAAATAAGGTCTTGCTAGATCTAAGAAGTTAATTTTTGTTATCTCTTTATATTGCAGCCTAAAACTATTGAGAAAATTCACCGTACCAATTTACAGCTCGAGTAAGAAATATTTGAAGACATTTGGATTCCTCCTGGTTTTATAGTATATCCAAATAATACCTTTATCTTTAATTTTATACTTCAGAATGCCTTTCATTTTTGCTTGATTTAATATGCTTCTGTTTTCTTGATTTTTGTCCAATGACCATGTTTTGAAATCCTTAAAAATACCATCCTTTTTCTCTCCAACGAGACCCATAGATATTTAACAATGTACTTGCCTGTAGCATCAATAAATATTTCTTAAATGTTTCTACTCATGGTCACTCAGCAAATATTTTTCTCATAATAATTCTTTTCATTGCTTCTTTGGCCTCTGTGTTTTTCACACTGTATATCAGAAGGTTTAGTATTGGCAGCAAAAGGGTATAAAACATGGATAGGATTTTGGCTCTGTCCTGTTGGTAGCTAGAGCTGGTTCCCAGATACGTAAATATCACCGTTCCATAGAAGAGAGTCACCACCGTCAGGTGGGAAGCACATGTGGAGAAGGCTTTGTATCTGCCCCTCGTAGAGTGTATCTTCAGAACAGTGAGAAGGATCCTCAGATAAGAACTAACTACTATCAGAAAGGTAGTCACTGATGTCATTCCAGAGAGGACAATAAACAGAATCACACTGTATCGGGTGTCAGAACACGAAAGTTGAAAGAGCAATGGAATATCACAGAAATAATGGTTAATGACGTTGGCCCCACAGAAAGACAGACTGAGCAAGTCACTCAGGTGAATGAGTGAGTTAGCACAACCTAGTAGGTAGGAAGCAGTCACCAGGTGGATGCACAACGTGGGGGTCATGAGACCTTTGTAATGAAGTGGGTAGCAGATGGCAACATACCGATCATACGCAATTGCAGCCAGGAGAAAGCATTCGGTGGTCAGGAACATGCTAACAAAGGAATACTGAAGGAGGCAACCATGATAGGAGATAACCTTCTGTCCTGCTATGTAGTTCACTAACATTTTGAGAATAAAGACTGAGGAATAGCAGAAATCCAAGAAAGCCAACTGGCAAAGGAAAAAGTACTTGGGAGAATGAAGCTGGGCACTAGCCAGAATTATCGTGATAACCCAGATGTTGCCCACCACAGTAATGAGATAGATCAAGAGAAACAGCACAAAAAGGACAGTATTCAGTTCAGGGTTGTCAGTCAACCCCAGGAGGACGAATTCAGTTATCACACTGACATTTCTGTCAGCCATTTACGTGGTTGCCCCTAAGAACAATCTGTAGGGAGAAAGAGGGAAAAGAAAATAACCAAACTGTATACTTGAATATATAAGTTCAATCTACCAGCATCTTTAGAAAACTTCATAGTTTTCATTATTATTAATCATGATCATGATCATGATGATCATCATCATCCAGTTGAATTCAATTATTGCAAGTATGAAACGTTATCTGACACAAAACTTGAATTGAATCAAAGTCTCACCAGGGGATATAAACTGGCATTATGCACTGCATAAAAATCCCAGAGAAATTAACACCCCCTAGGATAGCCCTAAAAGAATTTGGGGCTTGGAACCTGGGTAACAGTATATTCAGGATTCCAGAACAGAAGGCAAGGATCTCATATTTAAGAAAGAACATCCCAAAACAAAGAACAAATGGTTACTATTTAATAGGTAATTTTTGACACATCTAGTAAAATTATTCTTTATGATATCTTTTTAATTTAGACAAGCAGTACATATGATAAATATGTTTAAAAATAAAAACAATAAATAAATAATACATATGTTTGTTTATATTTATATACGTGTGTCTGTGTTATATAAATATATATTTCTGTGTATATATGTACCCAATAATATCTAATAAAATTTATAGATTATCCATGAAAATTAAAAATGGAAATCAGGGGTGTCTAGAATAAAGAGTGAAAAAAATCGAACATTTCGTCTCATAACATTTATTTGTTAAAACTCACTCGTTCCAAGAAGTCATTCTTTGCTACTCCAGCAGATATGTATCATTTCATCCTCTGATTTTCTATAGTATTTATTATCCAATAGTTTGGATTTGTCCGTATCAGATTTTTTCATTAAGATTTAATTTGAAAGCTTTTTCACTATGTTTTTATTCCTTGAGTCAAAAAGTCTTTTGGCACATCTGATCACACGTGGATCTGCCTCTTTACCCAGGAAAAGTCAGATCATTAAAATAATTTTATTTAGGCCTTATTATATAAACTAAAATTTATGAAAATTAAGCTTCTGCTATCTAATACATTTGGAAAGTACTTGGTGAAATAATTTTAAGGAAAGTTTTCTTTACTGCAGGTCTTATAGGAAAACACAATGTGCTACTATGCTTCAGGAATTTCCAGTAAGAAAGAAATAATATACAGCATGTTTGATAATTGAATATATTTTCACTGAACATTTATCAATGTGGCAAACTACATCTCATGCTTCGGGAACAAGTTGCCTGATATTGAATAAAAAATGAAAAAGACATGGGCTGAGATGTCTACTTTACTACCGGTCTGATATAAGTTATTCAATAACAATTCAAATAATATAAACTGTGCTACATCAGAGCTTTGATTATGTCCATTTTACTGAAATACTAGAGTTTGAAAAGAATGACTAGTTACTTTTTAACACATTAAGTTGTTATTTTATGTCTGTCAGTTTCCTATCCTTAGTTTTATCTATAAACCTTCCTCAAGTAGTCATGAGAAATAAATAGGAAAACATCTAAAAATTACCTGCCATCCATATGTACTCTCTGTGTTTGCTGTAATTTCAAAGTAAAAAAATAAAGAAAATAGAATCTGAACGATCTGTTCACATGCTGGACAAATGGCTTTTGACTAAAATGGTTTTTTTTTTTAAATTATTTTTTGTTAAGTTTTATATAGTTAAGCTTTGCTTTGATTGAATGTTTTTAAACAAGACAATTTGTTACTTTGACTATGAGTTTCTTCTTATTTCACTGATTCCATAAATTTGTTTCTTTAATTTTAGTAAAAACAATTTTCTTTAATTTTGATCAATAGTAATTAAATATGGTTAAGTTGTTTCTTTAATTTTAATAAATAGTAATTTTTATCTGGACTATCTTTTACATGGTATGTTTCTTTTTACTGCAAAGCCAATTATACACAGTACATTAATCTCTGAGTACAAAAATTAACTCTGGGAACAGGGCCAAATAAAATGCTGCTCTTTTCTTCAGATTTAACAAATTCAAGTTTGTAATAATCAATCTGAGATTTTAAATAATTTCTTTAAGTAAATTCCTTCTTGCAGTTTACAGAATTATATGCACATAATTATGTGAAGCTTTAAATATAGTGACCTGAGGAAATATGGACTATACCCACTAATTATTTTAAGAGAGCCAATTGACTTGAATGTTCTAATTCTATATTATTTATGTCAATAATTGGAATGGATTTGAAGTAGATTATTTTTCTTCAAGTTCTATTCACAGCATGTATTGAAGAGCTGCTGTTTTTGGAAACCAACTGAAAAAGGCATTTATAATTTCTTTGTTGGAAAACATAAATAACACTTACCTGTGCTGAGAGGAGGTTGAGCTCTTTCTCTTAATTTCCTAACTTGGTTTATATTTGGCTCAGGTCCTTCAGAGCATGGAATTCCCAGAGATTCTGTGAACACTAGGTCTCATTCAAACAGCTAAATAGAGCCTGGGGAAAAGTAAGGCCATAGTGCTAAATTCTAAATTGTAGCAATTCATGTATTTGAACTTTTCTCAGTTTTATTTACACAATTTAATTATATATACATATCATCCATAATATATAATTTCTTTTAGTTTTAAAGAGTGCTAAGTTCCATTTGTTAATGACCATGTGCTTTTATAAATACATTATTATTGGTAGTAATTATGGAAAATATGTACATATTTCAATGTGAGACAATCCAAAAGAAATGGAAGCAATTACTAAGTAGAATCCAGATGTGTGTGCGTGTGTGTGTGTGTGTGTGTGTGTGTGTGTGTGTGTGTTTTCATCAACTAGATTGCCTTTTAACATTAGGGGTGACTTTGCCAATTATGACACAAAGATAAATATCATGTTAGACATTTTTTACATTATATCGGCTGAACATAAAAGTAATTATTAGAAACATTAGGTAGGCTGATACTTGGAGGATAGAATGAAAAATATAACAAGAGGTAAATACAGGTAAAACGGTAGGATCGATTTTAAAAAGGGGCGAGGCAAATAACAATTAATAAGTCGTTAACACAGGTCAAATTCAACCAAATCAACACATACAAATGCCCAAGAACGAGGTGGTAAAATTTGCAGTGATTTTTTAAATGAAGCGGTAATGAAAACAGACTAGCACACACGGAATATTATAATTAGTTTTATTAACAAGAGTATTTCTCTTCTTTGGCAACCAAATGTTAAGAAAAATCTTAGAATGGTTTCTATTTCTTAAATAACTAATATGTCCCAGGCATTGCACGACTATTATCTTTAACCATTATGTGATTTTGTTTAAATATTCTCATTCACATGATTCATGTTATAGGTGGCTGAGTATAATTAATGAAATTCTCCAAATTCGCACTTTAGAAAGTGGTAGAACAATAACTTTAATACAATGATTGTCTTATGTTAAAATTTGTGCTCCTACTACTATTTATTCCATGCAACTTTTCAATATTGACGAAGCGAGGAGTGAAGTTAATAATGATGGAATTTGAAACCAGATTGCATGAAGAGCAGTGAGAAAATATAGGAAATATCCAGTGTGAGAAAAATTAGACTCAGGATGGCATCCCAGCAAAAACCGAATATCCGAGGAACCTAAGAATGAAGAGTGAGGATATATTAATTCTAAGACTTCATAAGACGGTTAAGACTAATCGATGTAAGCTCTAAGGAGAGACATATGTCTTGTTTAAATTTTTAAAAAGTCATCATTTAATTGGTAAAATTTAATAAATGCTGGTTTTGTAGGGGAAAGTAAACAACCATCAGAGAATTTTTAGAAAGTATTCTATATAGGAATAGGGTTTCAATGGCATGGCAGTATGATCCTTAGATGTCCATGATTCTGGGAATTCAAATTTGTCCACAGGTCACATTTGACCTAAGAAGATGGAAAATAGTCATCAAAGCTGGGTTTCGTAAAATCACAATGTGCTCACAGCACAGGACCAAATCCCAAATCTTAGGAATATAAATTCATTGCATTGACTCCTGGGTTTCTTCTTAGTCAGCATCAAATATGACCCCAATGGAAATGCAGCCCATTTTCCTGATGAATTAGGCCAATTTCCAAATCATAAACTCCAAGGCTACACACATAAAATAAAAAATTAACACATATTTGATAGAGAGTCTCTGAGGGTGAAGAGAAAAGCTATGTGAGATAAATATTTGCTGATTTCTGATTTTTCTGAGGGTTGAGGTTGAACAGTAACCGATCTTATGTATGAGGTGAAAGAAGTGCCCAATCTCAATTTTTGTGCTGATATTTCACATGACTATTGATGGAATAGCATCAGATATTTCATTGATGAAGCCCTCGTTAGTTTCTTATTAACTAATTATATCTACCATTTAAGGACATTTGGAATCTATCTGACTTGGTATCATTTACTTGTAGAATATATAAGATATATTACTCACTTTCCAATCTACATCCTACAAATCTGCCACGCACCTTCCATTTGTCTCAGAATTCTGAGAGGTTTCTTTTTTCTCATTTTAGCATCTAATTCTTATTTAATAGAATAATTTAGTAGCTATTTGTTGAGATGAAGTTCGAAATTAGAAGGTCAGCATTTTTTCCATAAAATAATCCCTTCCCACATGTTATTTTTTCTGCATGTTATTTTTTCTGCATCTCGGGAGTCCATGCCCTACTTTTACAGGGTGTATACTGTAACAGAATTTATTTAAAAATAGTAAATAGTTCAATTTATTTTTCTGAGTTCAGTTATCTTGCCTGTATATCATTTCTTGTGTTTCATACTGTAGGATATATTTTATGTTTTTGAAATTGTAAAGAACTATATAAAATTTACTTTCTTTATTATCATTTATTTTATTCTGAAAATTAAAATTTTTATACAAATGCATTTACATGAATGTCTAATACATAATTGTCACATGTATGTAGCCTTATGGGGCCCAATTTCAAATAATATTTTAAATAATCTTGGAAAATCATGAAGGGTGATACAAATGTTATATAATATTATCAGTGCTGTTGGTGGTGGTAGTATTTTTTCATTCTGAAAGGTAAGTTTTTATATGAATTTCTTTGCATAATTTTCTATTATAAGTATTTTAATTTACTACTTCACAGATACTGGAGCCATTCACTTATATGATTTTGGATGTCAATGAGAGGAAGAAAATT
>NW_011889287.1:55859-61792 GCF_000151845.1 Pteropus vampyrus | reverse complement strand
AGGATCGCAGCGACAATGAAGATGTAGGAGATCATCACAGTCAGGAAAGTGATCATGGCAATAATGCCAGAGAAGATTAAAAGCAACAATTCATTCATAGATGTGTCAGAACACGACAGCTTCAAAAGCGGGGGAAGGTCACAGAAGAAGTGACTGATGACATTGGGCCCACAGAAAGACAGTTTCACCAAGCCAATTGTGTGTGTCAATGAGTTGATTATACCTCCTACACAAGATCCAATGACCAGGGCAACACAAACTATTTTAGTCATAGCCACTGTGTAAAGTAAAGGGTTCACAATGGCCATATAGCGGTCATACGCCATTGCAGCCAGCAAGAAGCCCTCAGTGGTAAGGAGTGACACGAAAAAAAAGTACTGCACGATGCATGCAGAAAATGAGATTGTCTCTCGTTCAACAAAGAAGTTCAGCAGCATTTTGGGTGCAAAGACTGATGAATAGCAGGCATCGACAAAGGATAGGCTGCTAAGGAAATGATACATAGGCGTTTGGAGTTTGGGAGTTATTCGGATTAGAAAGAGCATTCCTAGATTCCCCACTAAGGAAATGGTATAAATAAGCAGAAACAACACAAAGAGGACCACTTTCAGTTCATCACTATTTGTCAGTCCCAAGAGGATAAACTCAGTAACCAATGTAAAATTAACATCAGCCATGTGTTCGTTTTCCTTGGTACCTGTTAACAGTAAAATGGGAATAAATGGAGAATAATCATGCTACACCAGCCAGGCTACTTTGAATCCTCAATGGGCTGTGCACCTTGAGTTCTGACTTCTCTGCTCTGGTTGTTTCAGCTATAAAATTAGAAAGTTGTAAGTAGAGTCTCTAGTCTCTTCAAGCACTGTATCTGCCTGTTCCATAAGGCAATTCCATGCATGAAAAATGAAAACACATGAGCCTTAGCTTCAGGATGTATTTAAAATGATGATCCTGGTATGAAGGGAAAAAAACAAAGAGTGAGTTTCATTGTACCATATGGAAAGAAAGGTTTAGTTTATAAAACGTAATAATTGAAGTTGAAAATTTAATCTAAGTTACCATGAAAGTCTCTTAAACTTCTCACTTTGGATTTAATAGTAGCTAATGCCAAATCTATCAAGACGTAAGAATAAACTACTGTGGAATTTAAATCAAGATATTTCACTTACGCTTTTATTTTTAGTTCATATTCCACATTTTTTTTTTTTTAAATTGGATGTGATAAAAGGCAAGGCCTTCACATCCACAATCTCTGGAGCCAACATTAGAAAGTATCCAGAGGCACTGGCTTTGGAGAAGAGTGCCCAATGGAGATGGGTGGAGAGGATACTCTAATCTGGAATATGAAATATAATGAACAGTAATGTATAATTGGTTTTAAATATTTCATAGAAATACCTTTCTCAGAGAACTCAGAAGAGTCTTTATACCTGAGAAAAAGCAGAGCAAACTCATAAAATAAAGTGAATCTATAAAACTTCTTCACAATATTTTAATTTTTTTAGTATTGTGACACATTTCTTAAAATACGCAATGTCTTCTTCCACTTAGTCAATACAAATTTGTTGATTATTACTACATTTTACTTGAAAATTTTAACTATATTTTCACATTTATATAAACATGAAAATAAATGTTTTAAACAGTTCACAATACTATAACTTTATCTCTGTGGAATAAAAGATGATGTTTTTAGTGCCTTCATTCTTTCACTTGCAAGACATTATTTCTTGAGTACCATAGATAAAACTTGAAAAATAACATTGCCAGATTAATGAAATAATAAGAAATAAAAGAGAGAACTAAGTTAGAGCTAAAATAACTACAGTGACAGGTGAGTAATCCCCATGGAAAAATGTAGTTATAACACATTGCAATTAATACTTTAGGGAAAAAAAATATTTCAAATTGAATTAAAACATTGATTTTTTTTTTTATTTTTCCAGTAGAAGTTGCATAACAATTTTGATGTTAATGTAAAAAAAAAGTTTTAAGTGTAGGATAAGGGTTAGGAATAAACAACGAAATTACAAATTCCACCCACCCCTGAAACTTGAAGCGTTTATCAAATTAAATCCGAATATTATCTGTTTTTCTTTCCCATCTTTCTTTTTTGTATTTAACTGCTTTATCATATTATGTATATGGAATATTCAAATAAGTAATCTTAACTTACCAGTGGAAGAAAAAAATGTTCAACACCTTAGCTCATTTAAGAGCGTCATGACCACTCATTCTCATGGTTTACTTCTCTATATTCCCCAAAACAGAAACAAAACTATGGGAAGTGAACACAGTGTAAACATATATATGCCTTACTGTTAATGTGTACAGCTAAAACTTAGTTTTTGTTAACCAATGTCACCATAAAAAAATTAATTTATTTAAAAATCATACACAAAAATAGCTAAATTTGTCTGATGTTAATAGTTATATATAAATTAAGTAAACAGTAGCAGTTATAGGTAGCAGATTTGAAACTGAATCTTCCCCTTTAATATACGAGAACAGCCTCCATGGTGTGGAGGCAAGAGCAAGATGCTCAAAACACAATTGTGTCAAGAGATAGGTTTGGAATAAATGTTTGGTTATATATTTACCGTAATTCCAATGGGAATAGAGTCCCTGGAGTTAATCTTCTCATTAAAAAGATATAGTGAACATATTATTTAAAGTTCCTCTGTGTTTCTTGAGAGATTTAGGAAAATCTCAAGAATTTAATGACTCCCTTAAGGCATTCAATTTCCTGAATGTTACAATTAACAGAGGAAAATGTAGGGCAAGAGTAGGGGGAAAAAAAACCAGAATATTTGATCTCTGAAAAAAAACGCAAGAGAATCGATAATGATGACTGTTCAATGCTTTAGCAATGGAAGCTTTTCAGGATATGTTATCTGGGCCTAGTTTTCAGAAACACACACACACACACACACACACACACACACACACACAGAAGTAAAACCCAAACCTCAGCAGAATTTAAATTAGTAGAGCAAAGCCTGGTAAAAAGCAATTCTAGTCTTTATTTCCTTGAATGATGAAAATGGCATCAAAGAAAATTAAAACTACTGTTACTTTGAGATTTCTGGTCAAGATGGCATAGTAGGTAGACACTAGCTTTGTCTCCTCTCACAATCACATCAAAATTACAACTAAACTGCAGAAGAACCATCATCGGGAGTCACCTGAGGTCTGGCTGAACAGAAGTACTGCAATGGGGGATGTATGTAAGAGGCCGCCTTGAGACCTTGATTTCTCTGGAATGAATCTGCTCAGTCCCTATGATTTAAGACTTTGCCCATAGTGCCTAAGGATCTGGGCTGCAGGCACACTAGTTCTCATCCCATTAGCCTGCATTCATAGGAGGTGACAAGTTGGGCTGAATCTGTAAAAAGTTCATTGCAAGCTGGGATGGTCTTCTTTCTCAAGAAAACTCAATATCTGAGTTCTCTCCATTTGCAGACATCATGTCAGCAGGAAAGACAAAATAAAGGGGGGGAAATGACAGAGGTGGAAAGAACTGCGTCTCAGGTTGAGAGAAATCGCCACATGTCACTTTTGCTTATAATACATTAGCCATGTTTTTGTCTAGGCTATCTACAAAGGAAGCTGTAAAGTGAAGTCTTTATTCTGAGTAGCCGTAAGATCAGCTAAAATTTTACGGTTCCATTTCTTTGACGAAATAAGAGAGTAGATTTTGGGGAAAAGCTACTGGTCTCCGACGTGGGATATCATGATAGATAGACGATAGATCTTAAAGAACACATTAGTAGTAACTTTTATTTACTAACACAGTGACTCTGCTTTAGAGGTTTGAAGACTCGTGTAATGAGATCATGTCTATAATGAAACTAGCTTATTTCTTAGGCTGAAAAAGAAAAAAAAACTACTGCTTCTTTGAAGGCTGTCATGAACCCTACCTCCCACCTCTTGAATGTTTATTTAACCATCTAGCTTGTGTTTGTTGATAGACAATTCGTGGGCTTTGTTCTTATCTTAAAATGAATTATGAAGAATTCTGATAGCAATATTCACACTGTTCCCATATATCTGTGTATATATGTGCATGGATATACATATATACAGATTTATACATATGCGTATATACATATATGTGTATATATGTATACCTTCTAAATGCAAAATTTCCTAAATTTCTAAATTAACGTCTATTGGGGCAAATAGTAGGAGTAGAGACTAAGGGACATTCTAACCGAAAATGTTCCATGCCGTTATGCATACACTTCTGACAGGTGTATAAAAATGGTGCGGGCGCTTTGGAGAACTATTTGGCAGTGAGCTGAATATGTGTCTGACTTATGTCCCAGGACTTACACTTAGAAATGAGTGTGTATGTCCACAAACATACTGAACAAAAATGCTCTTTTATTCTTTTCCTAGACTTTATTTGCAGGCTACGTTCTTCTCTAAGTTCAAATACAAGTGGTTATTGTGAATATCCCCATCTTGCACCCAAAATCAATCATGGGTGTGCTAATGCTGGATATCTTATCATTAACAGTAACTGTAATGTTGCCGTAGGTATTTAAATTCTACAAATATTTTGCTGAGTTTTTATCATTAGATTTTAAAATTTATAAAAATTTTAAAGCATTTTTATGTTTCCTCTGTTAGACCAATTTAAACTACACTCTTTTCTTAAAATAAGCTGCTAGCTTCAGAATTTTGGCTTCTCTGTTATAAAATATATTAGCCTGCAATTAACTCTTTATGTAACGTCCTTTTCAGGTTTTAATATTTAAGATTCAGTGGTCCCACAAAATTAGTTATTTTTCTTTCTTTCCTTCCTCTCTGAAGAATCTTAGAATAATGCTCTTTATTGCCTGTATATCAGGAACACATCACCAGGGAAACAGATGAACCTGGAGTTTTTCTTTAGAATATTTTTTATTGTTATTAACTCAATATCTTAAACATATTTAGAATTATTTAGATATTCTAATTATTCGTACTTGTTTTGGTAACTCTTGCTTCTCAAGAAACTTTTTATTTTATCTAAGATCTCATCTTATGAACTTTTCAATTGCTATAGAGCCTCTAATGATATTCTCTTTTTCATTTACAGTATTAGTAATTTTCGTTTACTGTCATTTTTTTGATGAGCTTTGCTAAAATTTCATCATTTTTGTTATTCTTTTATAAGAATGATTGTTGATTTTCTTTCATTATGTAATTTCTATTTTATTTTTATGTTCTATTTTTATTTAGTTTCTACTTACTTTCTTCTACTTGTTTTATTTCAAAAATATTGTGAACTTTGCATTGTGATCTTTTAAAATGTAGATTATTTATGAGTGTGTTGAAAATTTCCAACCATGTGAAGATTGATTCCTTGGCTTTTTGTCATCCACTTAAAGTTAAACTCCACTGTGATCAGAGAATATCCTCTATATGATTTCAATTATTGAAATTTGTTTTATGACACACATATAATCAATTTTCAAATGTACCATGTGTATTTTAGAGAATGATTATTTTGTAGTTTCATAATGTTCAGTGTATTTCTACCAGGTCAATGTATTTCTTCCTTGTGTACTAGTAAATTAATCAAGACTTTACTATTAAATGTTATCTTATTTATTGGAGTCTTATCTAAGTATTTCAAAATCTCTTTTTGATAAGCAAGAGAAATTGTAATATATCTTTTTTTATCAGAAACTTTTTTAAATCAATAACTTAACACATGTAACACTAGAAGAAACTTTCAACACTTTATCTCTTTCTGTCATTTATGTTATTTCTGTCCTATTTTTTGCTTCTCCATGTGTTCTAATTTCCTTAGAAAATCATTTTTTGTATAACTGTAATCAGTAAATATTCTTTTTAAAAATTTATTTTTAATTATAGTTGACATATAGTATTATATTTGTGTCAAGTGTACTTCAAAGTGATTTGACATTTATATACCTTAC
>NW_011889287.1:49946-55659 GCF_000151845.1 Pteropus vampyrus | reverse complement strand
CTTGAATGTTTATTTAACCATCTAGCTTGTGTTTGTTGATAGACAATTCGTGGGCTTTGTTCTTATCTTAAAATGAATTATGAAGAATTCTGATAGCAATATTCACACTGTTCCCATATATCTGTGTATATATGTGCATGGATATACATATATACAGATTTATACATATGCGTATATACATATATGTGTATATATGCATACCTTCTAAATGCAAAATTTCCTAAATTTCTAAATTAACATCTATTGGGGCAAATAGTAGGAGTAGAGACTAAGGGACATTCTAACCGAAAATGTTCCATGCCGTTATGCATACACTTCTGACAGGTGTATAAAAATGGTGCGGGCGCTTTGGAGAACTATTTGGCAGTGAGCTGAATATGTGTCTGACTTATGTCCCAGGACTTACACTTAGAAATGAGTGTGTATGTCCACAAACATACTGAACAAAAATGCTCTTTTATTCTTTTCCTAGACTTTATTTGCAGGCTACGTTCTTCTCTAAGTTCAAATACAAGTGGTTATTGTGAATATCCCCATCTTGCACCCAAAATCAATCATGGGTGTGCTAATGCTGGATATCTTATCATTAACAGTAACTGTAATGTTGCCGTAGGTATTTAAATTCTACAAATATTTTGCTGAGTTTTTATCATTAGATTTTAAAATTTATAAAAATTTTAAAGCATTTTTATGTTTCCTCTGTTAGACCAATTTAAACTACACTCTTTTCTTAAAATAAGCTGCTAGCTTCAGAATTTTGGCTTCTCTGTTATAAAATATATTAGCCTGCAATTAACTCTTTATGTAACGTCCTTTTCAGGTTTTAATATTTAAGATTCAGTGGTCCCACAAAATTAGTTATTTTTCTTTCTTTCCTTCCTCTCTGAAGAATCTTAGAATAATGCTCTTTATTGCCTGTATATCAGGAACACATCACCAGGGAAACAGATGAACCTGGAGTTTTTCTTTAGAATATTTTTTATTGTTATTAACTCAATATCTTAAACATATTTAGAATTATTTAGATATTCTAATTATTCGTACTTGTTTTGGTAACTCTTGCTTCTCAAGAAACTTTTTATTTTATCTAAGATCTCATCTTATGAACTTTTCAATTGCTATAGAGCCTCTAATGATATTCTCTTTTTCATTTACAGTATTAGTAATTTTCGTTTACTGTCATTTTTTTGATGAGCTTTGCTAAAATTTCATCATTTTTGTTATTCTTTTATAAGAATGATTGTTGATTTTCTTTCATTATGTAATTTCTATTTTATTTTTATGTTCTATTTTTATTTAGTTTCTACTTACTTTCTTCTACTTGTTTTATTTCAAAAATATTGTGAACTTTGCATTGTGATCTTTTAAAATGTAGATTATTTATGAGTGTGTTGAAAATTTCCAACCATGTGAAGATTGATTCCTTGGCTTTTTGTCATCCACTTAAAGTTAAACTCCACTGTGATCAGAGAATATCCTCTATATGATTTCAATTATTGAAATTTGTTTTATGACACACATATAATCAATTTTCAAATGTACCATGTGTATTTTAGAGAATGATTATTTTGTAGTTTCATAATGTTCAGTGTATTTCTACCAGGTCAATGTATTTCTTCCTTGTGTACTAGTAAATTAATCAAGACTTTACTATTAAATGTTATCTTATTTATTGGAGTCTTATCTAAGTATTTCAAAATCTCTTTTTGATAAGCAAGAGAAATTGTAATATATCTTTTTTTATCAGAAACTTTTTTAAATCAATAACTTAACACATGTAACACTAGAAGAAACTTTCAACACTTTATCTCTTTCTGTCATTTATGTTATTTCTGTCCTATTTTTTGCTTCTCCATGTGTTCTAATTTCCTTAGAAAATCATTTTTTGTATAACTGTAATCAGTAAATATTCTTTTTAAAAATTTATTTTTAATTATAGTTGACATATAGTATTATATTTGTGTCAAGTGTACTTCAAAGTGATTTGACATTTATATACCTTACGAAGTGATCACCACAATAAGTCAAGTAATGGTTGCTGTATATTTATTACGACATTATTGACTCTATTCTCTGTATGGTACATTACATCCTCATGACTTATTTTATAACTTAAAGTTTGTACTTGTAATCAGTCAGTATTCTTTAAAATTGTTTATATATTTCCCCTTGTGGATGTTTTTCTTCATTATGTTCTGTATTTAAATTGGGTTAATTTCTTTTTGCCTAAAACATTTTTCAGTGTGTCTTATTATATAGTCTGAAAGGTTCTCCCAGCTTTTTCTAAAAAAAATATTGTCTTTATTTTTTCTGTCTATTTTTTAAGAATATTTTTCCCCTGAGGATAGATTATTAGATATTTACTTTCTCTTGCTTGCATAATTTAAAAATGTCAATCCATTTTCCTTACATTTTATAATTTCTTTGAAAAGTTGACCTGAAATCTTAACTGTTGTCCCATTGACCATGAAATGCCTATGTGTGGGTTTCTCTGTACTTTTTCACTTGGGATATTCTTCCCATTTTAAATATGTTTGTTGAAAACTTAGCACTTTTGAAAAAAATTAGACATTATATCATAAAATATTTATTTTATCCATTCTCTCCTTTTTTTTCTAGAACATTAATTACATGTATTTTATCCCATTTGATTGGGTCACATATGTCTCCTGTGCCTACTTTATCTTTAATTTTTTTCTGTGTTGCAGTTTAATTTATATTGGAGTGTGTTTGAGTTTATCAGTCCTGTCTAATGCTTTATCTGATACGCTTTAAATCCTTCCTGTGAGTTCTTATTTTTAACTTTTGTGGAATTATTTTTTTCATTTTAGAATGCCATTTGTTTCCTTAAAAAAAAAAAAAAGAATTTTAATAGGTATAATGGACGTACAAAAAAACTGCACATATTTATTTAATACAGAGAATTTAATATATTTGGACAAGTGCATACAGCCATGAAATCATAACCACAATTAAATTTAAAGACATATTGATCACCTCTAAAAATTTCCTCATGTCTCTTTATTTTGTTTTGTTTTATTTTATTTAATTTATTGGGGTGACATTGGTTAATAAAATTTTGTAGATTTCAAATGTACAATTGAATACTACATCATATCTACATGGCATTGTGTGTTTTTCACCACAAACCAAGTCTTTTGTCACTATATATTTGAACATTTTACCCTCTTTTACCTCCTTCCATGCCCTTTCCCTATGGTGACCCCCATACTGTTATTAGTGTTTATGAGCTTTTGTTTATTTATCTTATTTGTTCATTTGTTGCTTTCAGTTTTATATCCCACATATGAGTGAAATCATACAGTTCTCCACTTTTTCTATCTGCCTTTTTTCACTTAGTATGATATTCTCAAGATCCATTCATGTTGTTGCAAAAGGTAGTATTTCATCTTTTCCTATGGCTACGTAGTATTCCATTGTGTTGTAGGAACACTTAACATAAGATCTCACCTTTTAACAAATGTTTAAGTACACAAAAGAGTATTGCTAACTACAAGTAGCATGTTATACAGCAGATCTCTAGAACTTATTCATCTTGCTGAATTCAACTTTATTCTCATTAAACAGCTTCCCATTTCCCCCTCCCTCACAGAGAGATAGCTGCACACTTATGTCCACCCCATTATTATTCACAATAGCCAAGATATAAAAACAACCTAAATATCTATCATCCAATGAATGGATAAAAACAATGTGGTATATTCATAGAGGAAAGTATTATTCAACCTTTAAAAAGAGAGGAATTCTGCCATTTGTGATACAGTGGGTCAACCTAGAAGGTATTATGTAAGTGAAATAAGCAAGTCATAAAAAAGACAAATACTGTGTGATTCCATTTATAAGAAGTTGCTGAAATAGTAAATTCATAGAAGCAGAGGATAGAATGATCCTGTTTAAATTTATTAATCCCTCTTGAAATATTTCAACTTAACCATTTTCTAACTTTTTATCAATGTTATTTAAAATATTAAACATAAAATATTTTGAAGTATTTTTCATACTCCAGCATGTACCTCTTCTATGGTACAGCTTATATTTTGTGCTTTCTTATTTTTTTATACATTCTGGCTTTCTACATGTAATTAAAACCTTCATAGTAACTGGAGATGACATTACTTTCTACAGGGGAGGGTTTCACTTTCCTGAAAAGGCATGAAGAATGACATTGATTATGTTAATTCAATTATTCATTGGACTTCTGGTTTTCTTATGCTTTGCCCCTGTTTCAGGAGTATAGATTTCCCAGAAAGGTAATTAAGAACTGAGACTCTCTCTCTAGCCCTTAAACAATGTAGGAAAAGCAGTTTCAATTCTTTGAACTTTGGAATTTAGCCTCCAGCCCTACACCTCTTCATTTGTAGCAAATATCTTAAGGGAGCTGCTGGCCTTGCATCTAATGCAGGCTTCTGTCTCTGGAGGGACATTACTCATTAAGCACCTAGAGCCTGAGAAAGATATCACTGTCTTTCCAACTCATTCTGAATCTCTAGAGTCGGTAATCATCTTCTAGTCCTGTGGAAAGAAAATTATAGCCCTACTGTGCTTGACTGAAATCACGATTAAAATCTTTCAAGTGTATTGAGAAGAAAACCTACATTATATTTATTTCTGGCTCCTCTCTCTGGTAACACTGTGTGTCTTCTAAGCACAGCAAGAGTGCGGGAGATTTCAACCTGCCTCTGTGGCCCAAATCAGCTTCTTACAATCTCCACCCTCAACCCTTTCCTACTTCCAGTAAGGAAAAACAGCTGTGTGTTTAAACTCCTATGTAATCTAGTTCATCTTGCCAGTCTACATAACTGGTTACGTGTCCACGGTTTTCCCTTTTCCTCAGAGAAGTCACAAGGCACAAGTTCAGAATCAGTTGCTCCTTCTTCTGGTATGTCACAATATTAATTGTTGTATTGTTTGAGACACGGCTAAAAGTTCCTCCCTATTTCTCAGAAGTTCTCCACTTAAAACTGTTGATCTATCTATAATCGGTTATCTATCTATCTATCGAACTATCTATCTATCTATCTATCTATCTATCTATCTATATCTATCTATCTATTATCTACCTATCATCTGTCATGTAGTTATCTATCTATCATTTTCATCATCAATCTACCATCTATCATTTATCTACCATTCATAATCTGTTTGTTCTTATATCTATTATTTGGTCTCAGGCCTGCTCAGTCTCAGATGTGGCTGAAGCTCTCAAAGGAAATGCAATCATGTTTGGTGTAGCCATCAAAGTATCTGCCAAAAGCTCTACTGGTTCCTCCTAAAACTGGCAGAGCCCTCCATGCATCAAGCCTGCATTTTTAAAGTTGCCCTGAATCACTGAGATAAAGTCAGCTCACCTCTCCATGTCTACATCTCTCTGAGTTCTAGACCACTCTAGTTCTGGTTTCCTTAACAATCACTCAGTTTTATAAACATATAAAGTCTATATCTTCCTTTTTTTGTTACTTTTGAAAAATGCTGTTTTAGTAAAAAGCTACTCCCTCCACCAACAAGTAAGAGTGCTCTATTATTTTATAAGTACTTTTACCTGTCTTCTAATTATTTATTTTGAAACATTTTAAAGTAACAGAAGAGATTCAAGGATAATACAAATTTGCAAGAATAGTTAACTATCGTTTTTGTGTCAATTTGCATAAAAGTACCTCTATTATAGTTCAACATGTGTTCATATCTGTGATAC
>NW_011889287.1:47127-48556 GCF_000151845.1 Pteropus vampyrus | reverse complement strand
GCAGTTAACTCATGATGCTCGCTTTCTTAATACACAATCCCCTTCCTTTCTATATCTCAGACATCAGAACTGCCTCACCTTCTGCTCAGATTCCCCATTTCGGAGATCAGTGTCTTTGCCCTCCGAAGCGTGAAACTGGACAAAGAGTTAGAACAAACTTTTCATTTGCTATTTATTGTTTAGACCAATGAAAAAATAGCAGTGCACCTTAACTTGGAAACTCTCCCCTTTTGCATCTTTGTACAAGTTTACATTCACATGTTTGGTTTTTATCAACATTAAAACAAGAACTCTTAAACATCCATGTAGAGAGACAATGTGTGAGTATGAGGTACTGAAACTATATCTATCAGATGCATCCAGCTTTCAAAAATGTAGGCTGCCTCTTTGTTTCACTTGTTTTCTGACATTATACTAGTGTATAATGGTATAATACTATTTAACGATATTTCGGTTAAATATTAAGAAATTAATGCATGTATGCTTTCATACATTCAATAAATATACATTACTATTCTGTGCCAAGAAATGTTATATTTGGTAGAGATAAAGCAGTGAATAAGAAAAATGTCATGCTTTCAATGAGCTTATATTTTATTAAGAAAATAAATACCTATTGATATACTATATATAATGGTGATAATTTCTATGATCAAAAAAAGGGGAGGTGAATAGAAAATGACAGTGAGTACTCTACTATATAGGGTATTAGTTTCCTATTGCTACCATAACAAGTTGCCACAAATTGGTGGCTTAAAATAACAACCATACCTTTTATGCCAGGCACTGTACTAGGCGTTGGAGATCACAAGAAGCATATAGGAGATGTGCACCCATGGAACTAGAAGTCTACTAAGATCAGGATTTCGGTAAGCTTGGGATGTAATCTTCAGGGTATTACTAAATGAAAACCAAAATCTTCATTTATGAGTATATAAGCTCATCCCTCACAAACTGAAGTTTAATAATAGATCCTGTCTCTATATATACACATATATAGTTTTTCATTTTTTTTCTTTTATTTTTTTAGATCCTTTCTATCTTTTAGATCAATGGCATTGGGGAGCACAACGAATCCACGTCTAACTTTATTCAAGGAAAGAAAAATGACTCATTGGAAGTGACAAGAAGGTTTCATCCTGTCAATAAAAGCAGTTTGTAAAATCCAGAATCAGAGGTTCATAACTTGGAAATAAGATCAATTAAAAAAAAAAAACAACTTTGAAGGTGAAGGGATATTTGTATTTTATTAATGAGAAGCTTTTTCTTCTGCAAGTCTCTGTAGTGTAATGAAAACACCATCACTGGTGTGTATTAGAACTGAGAAGGCTTGAGTTCCAATATAGCTCTGCCCTCGGCCTGCTGTATATTTCACCATGTATAGCAAATCATAAAAGGAAACAAAAACAACACAGTTTGTATAATATTC
>NW_011889287.1:42344-44544 GCF_000151845.1 Pteropus vampyrus | reverse complement strand
AGAATGTAATATAGCTTCTCAGCATTTTCTCTCTCTGCCCATAGACAGAAGCAGAAAAATAAATCTGCTTACATGTAATTGTAAGAAATATCCTAATTTATTATTATTTTCTCTCAACTATGGTCTACTTCATAAAACATATATATTCAGCTGTACTTCTACATGTTTGTTTGTGTAAATTTATATGGTAATTTTCTCTGGTTATGGGTATTATCAAAGTAGATCGCAAAACATAGATATTAAGAAAATAATGCAGAACAAAGTTAACAAAATGACATCTGAAGTGTTGTTATAAAATATTATTCTGATTTAGCTTCAAACAATGTCCTCACTCAAATGGTTTCATTTGCCATATGGACAAAGAAATAACATTGATCATATTTAGTGATTCTCTCTTAGCGATAATTTTGCCTTTTAGAGAAAATTTAGCAAACTTTGTATACATTTTGGTAATCATATTAGGTTGAATGTTACCAGTATCTAGTGAGTAGATACTCAGGAGGCTGCTAAACACCTTAAAGTGTACAGGGTAGTCCTCTCCCATGCCCCACGCTCCTATTTCCAAACGAAGTATTGGCCCAAAATGTCAACACTGCTACTTTTAGAAACTCTGGGATAAATAAACTCATAACAATTTTATGCTTACAAACACATTGTAGTTTCCTTATTTTAAAACAACTTCTTTTGGAAAACAAAAAATATGTCTTAGATTAAACGAGTCTCTATTAAGGAAGCTAAAGTGCATCTTCATGCAAATCTATGTCCATGAAGACAATGGAAGGATGATTGGAAGAATTCAGTTCATTTCATAATAGTCTCTTCCATGTTTTTTAAAGAGAGTACACTAAAATTAAAAGAGCAATTCGAAATAGCCCATCTGTTTCAGAAGCTATTCAAAAAACAAGAACGAATAAATGGCATATTACTCTATACCCTGACAAAATCTTCACAGTGAGGAAAATGTTTTATCATGATGAAGAGCCACTAAGTTGAACACTGGATTCCAGTGTTTTTACTCTGTGGCAACGTCTCATATCATTTGGAAAGCCTCAGAGATATTTTTCAAGTGCCTAAATAATCAGGCACTCTCGGGAGTCAAAACCTGATTATTGCCTTAAATTTAAGTAGTGGTAAAATACTGAATAATTATGTGCCATTACATTGTTACAGGCACTGTGTCAGAGCTTTACGCACACAGTATTCTAGGAGATTTACACATATATGAGCATTTAATTCTCAAATCATACATATACTAGTAGCTTTACATGTATTCATTCATTTAAACCTCCAAATGATCCATTTCATTGCACAGTGTCTAATTATCTCCATCTACAGGGTTACATTCAGTATAAAATAATGCAGTCATTTATTTTCATAATAACTAAAAACTGCACACTATATATTCATGTGTATACAATTTACTCCTTCAATTTTGTTCACATAAAACAAAAAGAAAATGAAGACAGAAAGATCAAATGCAACTACAGAAGATGTCTGCTAATTTGATCATTGAAATTGATCCCAGAGCAAGAAATGCATATACTTTCCACTGGTTTACACTGTCGATTTGTAGAATAAAATGATCAGAGCAATTTTTCACCTTTTCTTGAAGATAGAGCTTTAAAGATTATGTCAGTAATGTGTGTGCAAATAGTAATGTATATTTTACAATCTTGATGATCTTTATAAAGTTAGTAGGTTTTCATATGTACCCACTGTAAATGGAAGAGTAGAGGATCCCTTATAAGAATGAACTAGCCCACAGAGAAACCATGTGTATAACTTCACTCTTTTAATATAAAACGCTTTTGCTATGTGATTCATACCTAATTTTCTGAGAGTTAGTGAAACCGCCATTGCCATTATGAGTAATATCAAATTTCCGTGATGCTATATGTTCTGTAAGTACAGAACCTACATGAATTATCCCAAACAGAAAACTAGATTTTCTCACTTATCTATACATTTATCTATCTATCCAACCATCCATCCATGCATCACCAATCCATCCATTCATCCATTCATTAGTCCATCCATCCATTTATCCATCTATTTATTCAGCCATTAAACACACATGCAGTGAGGATGTTCCATATACCAAATGCTCAGAAGTATTAAAAAATAAACCAAAATATAGACTCCCTGCCACCACAGAGCTTCCAATATGAGTGAGCTAATAAACAACTCAATGTATACCTTC
>NW_011889287.1:36584-39082 GCF_000151845.1 Pteropus vampyrus | reverse complement strand
ACCTTATTTTATCCACGACAGTTTCCAAAAGTCACTGCCTAAGTCATTAGGCTCCTTACTGCCACAAGGGGAAGGCCGACTGTACCTATTTTGAAATTTTGGGAAATTTAATGGTTTAGTCTATTCAGGCGAGCAAAATTCAGTAAGCTAAACCTCTGTCAGGAAGCCGAACCTCAGTTTCCTTGAGCACATACATGTAGTCACATACAGCATGCTTAATTTGTGTCCGTTCACATACAGCATGCTTAATTTGTGCAGACTTGTTTTGTCTGCAGATTAATTATGCTCAGAGACTGACATCGTTAAATAATGTATTTAACACAAGTCCACTGCAGGAATTGTAATTTATAACAAAAATATTTCACAAGCAAATAGCATACAGGATAACATCTTTTAATAAGTCAACAGCAAAATAGCATGCTATAAACTACAGATAGATTGATTATACTACTGTTCTAAGAAAAGAGGAGATAGAAGAAATAAAGTCCAACTTTAGTTGAGGTGTACCTTTCTACAATTTGTTCTTGGAAAAGTCGGCTTAGCCAAACATGAGCTGACATCCAGCTGGTAGCACTAATTGAAGTCCCTTGTAGCTAGAGCTGTTTGGCAGTGAGCTGAACATGTGTCTGACTTATGTCCCAAGACTTACACTTAGAAATGAGAGTGTATATCCACAAACATACATGAACAAAAATGCTCTTTTATTCTTTTGCTAGACTTTATTTGCGGGCTATGTTCTTCTCTAATTTCAAATGCAAGTGGTTATTGTGAATATCCCCATTTTGCACCCAAAATCAATCATGGGTGTGCTAATGCTGGATATCTTATCATTAACAGTAACTGTAATGTTGCCGTCGGTATTTAAATTCTACAAATATTTTGCTGAGTTTTTATCATTAGATTTTAAAATTTATAAAAATTTTAAAGCATTTTTATGTTTCCTCTGTCAGACCAATTTAAACTATAATCTTTTGCTAGAATAAGCCCCTCACGTCAGAATTTTGGCTTCTCTGGAATAACATACTAGCCTGTAATTACCTCTTTACGTAATATCCTTTTCAGGATTTAAAATAAATTTTTTAATGGTCCTACAAAGTTAGTTGTTTTTCTTTCTTTCTTTTCACTCTGAAAGAATTTCAGAATGATATTCCTTATTGTCTGTATATCAGGTGTTTTCTTTTAGAACATGTTTTATCATTATAAACTCAATATCTAAAACATATTTAGAATTATTTAGATATTCTAATTGTACTTGTTTGGCTAAGTCCTGTTTCTCAAGAAACTTTTTATTTTATATAAGATCTCATCTTATGAACTTTTTAATTGTTATACAACCTCTAATGATATTCTCTTTTTCATTTATGGTATTAGTAATTTGTGTTTACTGTCATTTTTCTTGATGAGCTTTGCTAAAATTTCATCATTTTTGTTATCTTTTTAAAAGAATGATTGTTGATTTTCATTCATTATGTAATTTTTATTTTATTTTTATGTTCTATTTTTATTTAGTTTCTACTTACTTTCTTCTATTTATTTGAAAAATATTATAAACTTTGCATTGTGATCTTTTAAAATATAGAATATTTATGAGTGTGTCGAATAATTTCCAACCATGCGAAGATTGATTCCTTGGCTTTTTGTCACCCACTTGAAGTTAAAATACACTATAATCAGAGAATGCACTTTATATTATTTTAATTTTAGAAATTCGTTTTATGACACACATGTCATCAATTATTAAATGTTCCATGTGTATTTTAGAGAATTAGTGTTTTGTAGTTTCATAATGTTCAATGTATTTCTACCAGGTCAGTTAAATTGATCATGCCATAATTTTATTTTTATCAACTATTATCTGTCGATTACACAGAGAGCTATTTTAAAACCTCCAGCAATATCTATGAAATTTATCTCACTTTCATCAGCTTCCTGGTAAGTATTTTGAAGCCAATTATTAGGTAAATACAAATTTAAGATTCTTTCTATTTTACCACATAAAATACCTTTTTAAATGATAATAATTTCTCCTTAAAGTTTGCTTTTTCAGGTGTGAATATAGTGACACCAGCTTCCTCTACATATGTTTGCATGGTATAAAATTTTCCTTCTTTTTACTTTTAATTTGTCTGTGTCCTTTGTTTTCTTGTCAAAAGCATATATTTGCTTCTTTTTTTAAGTCCACTCTAGTGGCTCTCAACATAGGCAATATTGCACCCCCATCTCCCACGGCGTATTTGACAATGTCCAGATACGTCTTTGGTTGTCTTAGAGTTAACATACAGTGAACAGGCCAACCTCCACAACAGAAAATCATCTAGCCCAAAAGAGCACTAGCTAAGGTTTAAAAACCCTAATTTAGTTTCCCATATCTACATGGGAAGACTCGTCACCCCAAGCCAAGTCTTCTGTCACCATAAATTTGACCCTTTTTACTCCCTACCTCCCCCCATTCCTTTTCTCTCTAGTACCCTTCATACTGTTATTAGTGTTTATGAGCT
>NW_011889287.1:33334-35319 GCF_000151845.1 Pteropus vampyrus | reverse complement strand
TGACATTGCTTTCTACAGGGAGAGTTTCACTTTCCTGAAACGGCATGAAGAAAAACACTGATTATGTTAATTCGATTATTAATTGGACTTCTGGGTTTCTTATGTTTTGCCCCTGTTTCAGGAGAATAGATTTCCCAAAAAGTTAATTAAGAGCTGAGACTCTCTCTCTAGCCCTTAAACACTGTAGGAAAAGCAGTCTTAATTCTTTGAAGTTTGGAATTTAGCCTTCGGCCCTACACCTCTTCATATTGCAGCGAATATCTAGAGGGGGCTGCTGGCCTTGCATGTAATGCAGGCTTCTACCTCTGAAAGGACATAACTCATCAAGCACCTAGAGGCTAAGAAAGATATCACTGTCTTTCCAACTCATTCTGAATCTCTAGAGTCAGTAATCATCTTCTAGTCCTGTGGAAAGAAAATTATAGCCCTTCTGTGCTTGACTGAAATCACGATTAAAATCTTTCAAGTGTATTGAGAAGAAAACCTACATTATATTTATTTCTGGCTCCTCTCTCTGGTAACACTGTGTGTCTTCTAAGCACAGCAAGAGTGCAAGAGATTTCAACCTGCCTCTGTGGCCCAAATCAGCTTCTTACACTCTCCACCCGGACCCCTTCCTACTTCCAGTAGGGAAAAACAGCTGTGTGTACACACTTCTATATAATCTAGTTCATCTTGTCTTTCTACATAACTGGTTACAGGTCCACTGTTTTCTCTTTCCATCAGAGCAGTCACAAGGCACAAGTTCAGAATCAGTTGCTCCTTGGTAGATCACAATCTTTAATTGTTGTATTGTTTGAGACACTGCTAAAAGTTCCTCTCTACTTCTCAGAAGTTCTCCACTTAAGTCTGTCCATCTATCTATAGTCTGTTTCTATTTATCTAACATCTACCAATCTATCTATCTATCTATCTATCTATCTATCTATCTATCTATCTATCTATCTACCTACCTACCTATCTATCTATCATCTATCATGTATTTATCTATCTATTATCTTCATCATCAATCTACCATCTATCATTTATCTACCATCAATTATCTGTCTCAAATCTATTATTTGGTCTCAGGCCTACTAAGGCTCAGATATGGCTGAAGCTCTCAAAAAAATGAAAACATGTCTGGTGCAGCCGGCAAAATATCTGCCCAAAGCTCCACTGATTCCTCTGAAAGCTAGTAGAGCCCTTCATGCATCAAGTCTGCATTTTCAAGGGTGCCTTGAATCACTGAGATAAAGTCAACTCACCTCTCCATGTCTACATTTCTCTGAGTTCTAAACCACTCTAGTTCTGTGTTTCTGAATAATCGCTCAGTTTTATAAACATATAAAGTCTATATCTTCCTTTTCTTCTTGTTACTTTTAAAAAATGCTGTTTTAGTAAAAAGCTACTCCCTCCACCAACAAGTAAGAATGTTCTATTATTTTATAAGTACTTTTACCTATGTCTTCTAACTTTTTATGTTAAAACATTTTAAACTAACAGAAGAGATTCAAAGATAATACAAATTTGCAAGAATAGTTAACTATCGTTTATATGTCAATTTGCATAAAAGTACCTCGATTATAGATCAACATGTGATCATATCTGTGATATGATTTTGAAGAAATTATCTATGTGCTGGTTAATATTATGTTAACAAAGCCATAGACGATATTGGGTCAAGTTGAGGTTCTCTTCCAGCATATAGATCTTTTTGCTGCATCTTTCACATCCTTATTCCTGAGGCTGTAAATCAGTGGGTTGAGCATGGGGATCACCAAAGTATAAAACACAGCAGAGACCTTCTCCTGTTCCAGGGAATACTGAGAGCTTGGCTGTATGTAACTAAAGGTCACAGACCCGTAGAATAAGGTCACAGCAGTCAAGTGGGAGGCACAAGTAGAAAAGGCTTTGCGCCTCCCCTCAGCTGAACGAATTCTCTGGATGGCAATGATGATGCGGATGTAAGAGACCATGATGATAATGAAAGTGAACATTGCAAT
>NW_011889287.1:30512-31588 GCF_000151845.1 Pteropus vampyrus | reverse complement strand
GCATACAATGAATCACAGTACAAAGTTTTTTAAGAACACTAATTGGAGAACAATTAATATTATTTATTTTAATTCAGGAATGTTTCATGGAGTAGAAGAATTTTGGAGAGAACATTTCTGTCAGATAGGACAAGAGCACTTTAAAGTACTGATGATGAAAATTTGTCTTTATTTCTGGAAAATGGAGATCATTTAAAAATAGTTGATACATGTGGTATTCATGACATAGTGTTGTTAATGAGATTGGAAGGGCAGGTTATACTTTAAATATTTTTCAGTGATTCAAATTCTTATTCATTTGAAAGCTGGTTTCTTTTAAACAGTTATTGCAGGGCATTTTTTACGTCTTCGTCTCTTAAGCTATAGATTATTGGGTTAAACATGGGGAAAAAAAGAATACAGTATAAAACACTGCAACTACCTTATCAGTGTTTGAGGAATAGCTGGTGGTAGGATGTAAGTACATAAACAATAGTGTTCCATAGAATAATGTGACTGCTATGAGATGGGAAGAACAGGTAGAGAATGTTTTGCTTCTGCCATCTGAAGACTTGATGCTCAAAACAGTGATAGGATACAAAAGTGAGAGATACATATAACCATGAAAGTGCTGGTCTGGATGAAGCCACACAAGGCAAAGAGCAGAAGCTCATTGATATGGGTATCTGCACGTGATAAAGCCAAAAGAGATGGAATATCACAGAAAAAAATGAAATGGTTGTTAATATTGGAGCCATAAAATGACAGCCTGAATGAGAGGCAGACATGGACCATTGACGTCCTACTTCCACTGAAGTATGCTGACACAATGGAGCAGATATAGACTCCCCTAGACGTCAGTGTAGGATAGAGCAATGGGTTACAGATGGCTGCATAGCAGTCATACTCAATTGCTGCCAGGATAAGGCACTCAGCATCAGCAAAACAGCAAAAGAAAAACATTTGTAGTGCACGACCACAGGGAGAGAAGCTTTTTCTGGTTGTTAAAAAATTCACCAGCATTTTAGGGGTGATTGACGTAGAATAGCAGCTGTCTAAGAACGACAAGTAGCTGAGCAAATAATACATGGACCTTT
>NW_011889287.1:28221-30462 GCF_000151845.1 Pteropus vampyrus | reverse complement strand
AAAAAAAAAACAACTTTGAAGGTGAAGGGATATTTGTATTTTATTAATGAGAAGCTTTTTCTTCTGCAAGTCTCTGTAGTGTAATGAAAACACCATCACTGGTGTGTATTAGAACTGAGAAGGCTTGAGTTCCAATATAGCCCTGCCCTTGGCCTGCTGTATATTTCACCATGTATAGCAAATCATAAAAGGAAACAAAAACAACACAGTTTGTATAATATTCTCATTTATCATTTAGAGAAAATGAAGAAAAACCTGAGTTGCTGCCAATTTAACTGCTACGAGGATTTATGTGGTAGATGTGCACTAGTATGATATCGATGAACAAGATTCAACACCATGACCCAGAAAAACAAGTGTGATTCCAAAAATTTGGCAGTAAGATTTCTAGTAACAACTTTATCTATTGAACTCATAATAGAAATATATAAATAGAGAAAAGTGTCACCGAGGATCGAGGTATGACTTTTCCCATGATATTAGAATTACATGAGAATTCTGTCACTAAAGTCAGGGTTTTTTGATATCACTCAGTGTCATCAACTTGATAAGAGACTGCTTTAGAATATTAATAAGCGTGAATTTTTTTTAGGAAAACAAGTACTGGATATATCAATTTTATAACCTAATGGTATGCTCAAATGCAATTTTCCAACTTTAAGATTAATGTCTTAAAATGTCAGAATCAAAATAGTCTTTTTTTAAATATATGAAATTCCTTCAGAGTAATTTATTCTTGATTTATGTCTTTCCTCACTAATGAATATATATTTTCCAACTCCAAAAGGATGTTGGAAAATATATAATCATTAATGAGGAAAGACATAGTTACTGATAAAGATACTGGTGAGAAAAAATGTAAAGAAAAATCATATCATTATCATGAAAAAATGAACCCAGTAAAATGTCTATCAAGAAAGTTAATGATTTTCAAAATTGCGACCTCACCATACTGTAGGTCCATAGTTGTTAACCAGATTTGAACTGTCTACCTATGTTCTTTTGAGATTTGCCCACAGAATATGATTATGTAGACACAATATTTAGTGCTGTATTTATTATACAATATTATAAATAAATATTTTATATTATTACTTGTTCACAGTATTCCTTATGTTATTATAGAATATGATATATGAATAAATGTATAACTGATTAATTGTTATGTGAAATATGTTATAAATTCACATGCACCTAAGTGTACTTATACTTTAAAAAAATGTATACTGCTTGGCTTATAAATAAAATGTTTATAATACAAAAGCAAAATATTAAATAACACACATAAAAAAACTTAATAATCACAGATTAAAAATATAAAAACCTACTATCAATGACAACAACAGCATTGACATACTAAAAGACCCAAAACTATTTAGCTTAGATAGTCTAATTTGAAGACGATATATTCTGATTTGAAGACTATTATATTCAGGCACACTAGAGTTGTAGTGGGAAGGAGTAGCAACTTGTTGTAGCAAAAACAGTCGCGCTCTGAGAAACAAGTATGTGTGTATATGCCCAGATTTGTAGAGACAAACTCAAGGAAAATAGAAAATCATTCTTAAAATATTATTGGAATCATAAAATAAAATTAGATGTAAAAGATTTCAAAAACTATTATATACGATTGAGAAGAAAAGATCTTCCTTTTAGTATACCTAAAAACATTACGATTCTTGATGCCACATATTCTATTTTCCTGAGAATATCTGAAATTTCCTCTAAATATGCAAGGAGCTTAAGTTTCGGTATGAACCATGTATTAAATACCATAAAAATACACACTCTCTCACACACAAATATTAAGTACAGATGTTAAGTAAATATTGCTCAGTTCACAAAAAAGAACATTTGAAAGATAAATAAACCACAGGATAGGACATTTTCTGACTGTTTGGGAAATCATACCTGTGGTAACAAATTCTTTTAGTGTGGAATAACAGGAAATATCAAAAGCTTTAATAAACCTGCATTACCACTCCCTAAACATACTCACAAATAAGCCAAGTTCAGAAGAAGCTCAGTATCTCGAGAAGACCAGGTTTTCGTGGGTCTTAAAGGACTTATCGCTGAGAGTAGAGATTTTTTTTATGTTTGTTTCTTTATCTTCTGGGGACAAAAACTGTAGCTCATTGAGTAGATGTGAATCTCAGATGTCCACAGGTTGGACAATTAGCATCTTTTCTGGTCTCTTGAGACTGGAACTAATCAGAGCAGCAGGTCCTCTCAAGAGCTGTT
>NW_011889287.1:21410-22906 GCF_000151845.1 Pteropus vampyrus | reverse complement strand
CAGAAGAATATCCATGTACTTGGGAGGAATTTTAACATAAAGGTTAAGAGCACAGTAGTTACAGAAGAGATGATGGTTCAAATCTTAGCTTTGTTACTTACTGATCGTGTAGTCGATAAAGTTATTGAACCACTTCTTGATGGTTAGAGGAATAAACAAGTAGATATTCGTAAAACATTTATGTAACTGGTACATAATAAACACTAATATGTGTGTTTATTAGATGAAATTTATTAAAACAAAGAAATTGACCTTTGTGTTCTTTTTTAATTGCATATTCAAGAGCTTGAAAGACCCATTTGGTTGTCTCAAAATTCTTCTTCTCTTTAGCATCATAGATACATGATCTGTGCTATAAAAAAATCCATCGTGGTCATGTGTGTGCACATTCTATTCAAATGCATTGTTTGGCAGTGATTAATCTTCTACACATGCCTTAAAATTTTTTCTTTCTTCTGTAGGTTCATGTATCTTTCTTATTTCTGAGTTATGACAATGTCTGATGTGAGGTCTATTAAGTGTTTTGAGGAACTACTGCATCTCTACAGTTATTAGTGGACTTATAAACTGGAACTATATGGAAAAATATGTATTATACATCCGGAAGGAGAAATAACCATGAAAAATAAACAGAATGGGTGCAAATAAAAATAAGTTATCATGGGATGGAATATTCAGCAAATGTTCCAAGATTTGTAATGTTGAAAATAGTATGAGAAACACTTAGTGTTTCAGGTTATAATGTTCTAAAAAAGGGCGCTTGGGGATTGATTAGTACTAATCAGCATTCCTGAGGGTTGCTTTGTATTTGTAGATAAATTTGAGGACAATCAATGTAATGAGTCCTTTAGGCCATAAACACAGTATATCTCTCCATTTGAATATTTTTTCTATATCTGTTATCATTATTTTGTTGCATACGATATTTTATTTGTATAGAGTTCTTATACATATTTCATTATAATTACCCCTATGGATTTCCTGTTTTGATGCTATTAGTGGTGATATTTACATTTAAAATTTTAAACTAAGGTGCTATTTTTTTCCTCTTTCCAAACTTTATTTTTTTCTTACTTGTTTTCTTTTTTGCCTTATTGTGCTCGTAGAGCCATCAGTGCCACATACAGCGTTTCCTGTAGAGTTTTGTATATGCCCTTTATCAAGTATAGGAAAATCTATTCTGTTTTTAATTTGCTGACCTCTTTTGCTTTAAATAAATGCTGAATTATATCAAATAATTTCTTGTCCATCCTTTGTGATTATTATTTATTTTTCTTTTTTAGAATTATAATATACTGAATATATGAATATAATATACTGAAATATGCTGATTTATTTTTGAATGTTAAATATTCATTAAAGGTCATTTAGAGCAAATCCTATTTGCTAATGATTTCTTATTTTTTCATCAAAGTGTATGTATGTGTATATGTAGGTATATGTGTATATATATGTGTGTATATATATGTATATATATATGTACATATATATAAATG
>NW_011889287.1:20051-21360 GCF_000151845.1 Pteropus vampyrus | reverse complement strand
TGTTCCAGTCACATATATGCTACTCGGACTAGTGTTCAAGGGTTCTAATGGTGAAATAACTGAAGTTTCCTTCTTCCTCTAAAATAGGAGCATGCATATGTGTTCTATCTACCTCACCGATTTGTAATAAAATGGATATAAATTAATGCATGACATCACACTCCAAAATTTTTAACAATCATTCACATGAAAGTATTATGAGAGCTTATACACACACATGCACCAAATTCATTGAACTATATGCACTCCTTTGGACTTATTAATGTTAAAATCTATGTATTTCTTCTCTCTAATAATTCAATAGGCATCCTTCAGCTGTGGACAGTGTGATTATTTTGCATAATTACACATAGGTTTATTAGCTCTTTACATAATTTTGTAGTTAGCTCTCTTCAATCATACAAATAATATAGGCATTATTTGTGTGTTTGGAAAAGGGTAGGAGATGGTTTTGTTAAGTTCTGTTGTTAATCTGTTAGCCTGTCTTAGGTATATTAGCATAAAAATAGAGTAAGTTGTAATATATGCAGAGAAATAAAATAATGAAATCTTGTGTCAATCCAAACATTGTACAAAATTTAAAGAATTATCACAATATTATGATATAGTTGTCTAGATCCTGATAGAACAACATTACGTGCCTTTAGATACAGGATGGAAAATATTGCCAAGTTATAAGAGAATGAAATTAGTTAGAACTGATACCAATGGAGAGTTATAAATTATAGCATGTCTTCATCATATGTAACAGTGTTAGCAGCTGAATAAGAGAAGCTGAATTCCCAATCAATACTCACTCCCAATCTCTATCTTTATGCTATCAATGTGGCGAGTATTGTCTCATGTGTTTCAAGAAAATAATTTTTAATCTGAGAAAAAATATTTATGGATGTATTCCTTGGGAGATAAATATTTATTATATCTTTAATTATGACCTACAAATGATTTTGTCTGATGTCACTAGAAAAATTGGTATTTTTCAACTCATGCCATAAAGTTCATTTGCCCAAAACCTCCAATTCTCAATGTAATAGCAATAAAGTTGTAGACTTGTCACACAGACTTCCTTATGACTTGGATTAAATGCAGATATTTTTACAGAGGGAACATCAGTTTTAGTTTTTTAAGTTTGTGTATTGCATTATTTGTATGACTAGAATGTAATATAGTTTCTCATCATTTTCTCTCTCTGCCCATAGACAGAAGCATAAAAATAAATCTGCTTACATGTAATTGTAAGAAATATCCTAATTTATTATTATTTTCTCTCAACTATGGCCTACTTCATAAAACATATATATTCAGCTGT
>NW_011889287.1:16606-20001 GCF_000151845.1 Pteropus vampyrus | reverse complement strand
ATATATATAAATGCTATAATTGCAAAAGCAAGAGAAAGCTAACAGTCTTTAAATGAGTACCAACTGCTGAATAAAGGGCTAGGTGGTTACAGATGTTATCTCAATCCTTACAAGAATCTGATGAGGTGGGGAACTCTTATTTATAATTTAAAATTTATAAGAATAAAAATAAATGAGGAGCTCGAAGACTCACAGTTGTGAAATAGCAAAACTAACATTCAAATCCAAGTTGCCTGAGTCATAATACTTATTTCAGTTTAGTCACTCAGATAATTGAGAAACAAACAAACAAACAAAAACAGGGTGCCTTGGATTCTTTTCAATAACATCAAGCTTATAATTTAGAATTCCTTCACATAACTAAATGCTTTAAGGTATATTTAAATAGCTCATAGAAATCATAGCCTTTACAGGGGATATTATTCGCCAGTGTAATCTAAGGATTTTTTTTGTTCTTGTTAATTTTAATGAAATATCTCCCAGTGTAGGAGACATATGTTATGTTGTAACTGGCTACATTACAGTCAAATATGTTACCGTCCTTCATCTTTCTCATTTAAAATAAACCATCAAACCATACCACTGGAATGAAAGTAATTGCTTATCCAAAGTCCTCCTGTGGGTGGCGATTATCATGGGGTAGTGTAGTGTCCCACTTTCCACAGGCTCACAGGCTAGAAGATAAATACTCACTCTTTATATGACCTATTTGTAAAATCTTAAGAGAAATAGTGTCAGTGTCTTCTACAAAATTCTACAATTCAAAATTCCAGATGGTACTGAGGTAAGTGACTGATCCCCTGAAGCATCAACAAAATGGCTGGTGTGAGTACAATACAGATAATGTTACGTTAGATGTCATGTAGTTAAACTGACTAACTGCAGGCTGAAGAAGTGGGTAGGGGATAGTGAGGACATACCCTGACCTTATTTTATCCACGACAGTTTCCAAAAGTCACTGCCTAAGTCATTAGGCTCCTTACTGCCACATGTAACACTAGAAGAAACTTTGAACACTTTATCTCCTTTTGCCATTTATGTTATTTTTGTCCTATTTTTTGCTTCTCCATACGTTCTTATTTCCTTAGAAAATCATTTTTGATATGGCTGTAATCAGTAAATATTCTTTTAAAAAATTTATTTTTAATTATAGTTCACATTCAGCATTATATTTGTGTCAAGTGTACTTCATAGTGATTTGATATTTATATACCTAACAAAGTGATTACCACAAGTCTGGTAACTGCCAATTTACATAGTTATTATAATGTTATTGACTCTATACATCTTTGTGACTTATTTTATAACTTGAAGTTTGTACTTGTTAGTCAGTATTCTTTAAAATTGTTTAGATATTTACCCTTGTGGATGTTTTTCTTCATTTTGTTCTGTATTTACATTGGGATAATTTCTTTTTGCTTAAAAATTTTTTCAGTGTGTCTTATTATATAGTCTGAAAGGTTCTCCCAACTTTTTTTTTAAATAGTGTCTTTATTTTTTCTGTCTATTTTTGAAGAATATTTTTCCCCTGAGCATAGAATATTAGACATTTACTTTATTTCTCTTGCACACTTTAAAAATGTCAATGTATTCGCCCTGCATTTAATAATTTCTTTGAAAAGTTGTCCCATTGATCATAAAGTGCCTATGTAAGGGTTTCTACATACTTTTTGACTTGGAGTATTCTTCCCTTTTTAAATAGTTTGTTGAATATTTATCAGTATTAAATAAAATTAGACATTTTATCATAAAATATTTATTTTATCCATTCGCTTCTTTTTTTCTAGAATATTAATTACATGTATTCCATACCATTTGATTGGGTCACATGTCTCCTGCGCTCTGCTTTATCTTCTAATTTTTTTCTTTCTGTCTCACAGTTTACTTTCTATTGGAATGTGTTTGAGTTTATCAGTCCTGTCTAATGCTTTATCTGATAGGCTTTAAATCCTTCCTGTGAGTTCTTATTTTTAACTTTTGTGGAATGTTATTTTTTTTCATTTCAGAATGCCATTTGTTCCTTTTTTTAAAAAAGTAACTTTAAAGGTATAATTGATGTACAAAAAAACTGCACATATTTAATACAGAGAATTTAATGTATTTGGACAAGTGCATACACCCATGAAACCATAACCACAATTAAGTTTAAAGACATATTGATCACTCTCAAAATTTCCTCATGTCTCTTTATTTTGTTTTGTTTTATTTTATTTAATTTACTGGGGAGACGATTAATTAAATTATGTAGATTTCAAATGTACAATTGAATAATACATCATATCTACATGGCATTGTGTGTTCGTCACCTCAAGCCAAGTCTTCTGTCACCATAAATTTGACCCCTTTTACCCTCTTCTACCTCCCCCCATTCCTTTTCTCTCTAGTAACCTTCTTACTGTTATTAGTGTTCATGAGTTTTCGTTTATTTATCTTCTTTGTTCATTTGTTGCTTTCAGTTTTATATCCCACATATGAGTGAAATCATACAGTTCTCCACTTTTTCTATCTGCCTTTTTTGATATTACTTAGTATGATATTCTTAGTATTTTGATATTACTTAGTATTGATATACTTAGTATGATATTCTCAAGATCCATTCATGTTGTCGCAAATGGTAGTATTTCATCTTTTCCTATGGCTACGTAGTATTCCGTTGTGTTGTAGGAACACTTAACATGAGATCTCACCTTTTAACAAATGTTTAAGTACACAAAAGAGTATTGCTAACTACGAATAGCATGTTATACAGCAGATCTCTAGAACTTATTCGTCTTGCAGAACTGAAACTTTATACCCATTGAACGGCTTCCCATTTCCCCCTCCCTCGCAGAGAGATAGCTGCACACTTATGTCCACCCCATTATTATTCACAATAGCCAAGATATAAAAACAACCTAAATATCTATCATCCAATGAATGGATAAAAACAATGTGGTATATTCATAGAGGAAAGTATTATTCAACCTTTAAAAAGAGAGGAATTCTGTCATTTGTGATACAGTGGGTCAACCTGGAGGGTATTATGTAAGTGAAATAAGCAAGTCAGAAAAAAGACAAATACTGTGTGATTCCATTTATAAGAAATTGCTGAAATAGTAAATTCATAGAAGCAGAGGATAGAATGATCCTATTTAAATTTATTAATCCCTCTTGAAAAATATTAGCTTAACCATTTTCTAACTTTTTATCAATGTTATTTCAAATATTAAACATAATATATTTTGAAGTCTTTTTCATTTTCCAGCATGTACCTCTTCTATGGTATAGCTTATATTTTGTGCTTTCTTATTTTTTTTAATATATTCTGGCTTTTTACTTGTAATTAAAACCTTCATAGTAACTGGAGATGACATTACTTTCTACAGGGGAGGGTTTCACTTTCCTGAAAAGGCATG
>NW_011889287.1:11748-16556 GCF_000151845.1 Pteropus vampyrus | reverse complement strand
TTTCTTATTTTTTTTAATATATTCTGGCTTTTTACATGTAATTAAAACCTTCATAGTAACTGGAGATGACATTACTTTCTACAGGGGAGGGTTTCACTTTCCAGAAAAGGCATGAAGAATGACATTGATTATGTTAATTCGATTATTAATTGGACTTCTGGTTTTCTTATGCTTTGCCCCTATTTCAGGAGAATAGATTTCCCAAAAAGTTAATTAAGAGCTGAGACTCTCTCTCTAGCCCTTAAATACTGTAGGAAAAGCAAATTTAGCCTCCGGCCCTACACCTCTTCAAATTGCAGTGAATATCTAGAGGGGGCTGCTGGCCTTGCATGTAATGCAGGCTTCTACCTCTGAAAGGACATTACTCATCAAACACCTAGAGGCTGAGAAAGATATCACTGTCTTTCCATCGCATTCTGAATCTCTAGAGTCAGTAATCATCTTCTAGTCCTGTGGAAAGAAAATTATAGCCCTTCTGTGCTTGACTTAAATCATGATTAAAATCTTTCAAGTGAATTGAGAAGAAAACCTACATTATATTTATTTCTGGCTCCTCTCTCTGGTAACACTGTGTGTCTTCTAAGCACAGCAACAGTGCGGGAGATTTCAACCTGCCTCTGTGGCCCAAATCAGCTTCTTACACTCTCCACCCCCGACCCCCTTCTACTTCCAGTAGGGAAAAACAGCTGTGTGTTCAAATTTCTATGTAATCTAGTTCATCTTGCCAGTCTACATAATTGGTTAAAGGTCCACGGTTTTCCCTTTCCCTCAGGGCAGTCACAAGGCACAAGTTCAGAATCAGTTGCTCCTTGTTCTGGTAGATCACAATCTTTAATTGTTGTATTGTTTGAGACATGGCTAAAAGTTCCTCTCTACTTCTCAGAAGTTCTCCACTTAAGTCTGTCCATCTATCTATAATCCGTTATCTATTTATCTAACATCTACCTATCTATCTATCACCTATCTATCTATCTATCTATCTATCTATCTATCTATCTATCTACCTACCTATCTATCTATCATCTATCATATATTTGTCTATCTATCATCTTCATCATCAATCTACCATCTATCATTTATCTACCATCAATTATTTGCCTGTTCTTATATCTATTATTTGGTCTCAGGCCTGCTCAGGCTCAGATATGGCTGAAGCTCTCAAAGAAGTGAAACCATGTCTGGTGCAGCTGGCAAAATATCTGCCCAAAGCTCTACTGATTCCTCTGAAAGCTAGGAGAGCCCTTCATGCATCAAGTCTGCATTTTCAAGGGTGCCCTGAATCACTGAGATAAAGTCAACTCACCTCTCCATGTCTACATATCTCTGAGTTCTAGACCACTCTAGTTCTGGGTTTCTTAATAATCACTCAGTTTTATAAACATACAAAGTCTACATCTTCCTTTTTTTCTTGTTACTTTTGAAAAATGCTGTTTTAGTAAAAAGCTACTCCCTCCACCAAGAAGAAAGAATGTTCCATTATTTTATAAGTACTTTTACCTATGTCTTCTAACTTTTTACTATGAAACATTTTAAACTAACAGAAGAGATTCAAAGATAATACAAATTTGCAAGAATAGTTAACTATCGTTTATGTGTCAATTTGCATAAAAGTACCTCGATTATAGTTCAACATGTGATCATATCTGTGATACAATTTTCAAGAAATTATCTATGTGCAGGTTAATGTTACGTTAACAAAGCCATAGACGATACTGAGTCAAGTTGAGGTTCTCTTCCAGCATATAGACCTTTTTGCTGCATCTTTCACATCCTTATTCCTGAGGCTGTAAATCAGTGGGTTGAGCATGGGGATCACCAAAGTATAAAACACAGCAGAGACCTTCTCCTGTTCCAAGGAATACCGTGAACTTGGCTGCATGTAACTAAAGGTCACAGAGCCATAGAATAAGGTCACAGTGGTCAAGTGGGAGGCACAAGTAGAGAAGGCTTTGCGCCTCCCCTCAGCTGAACTGATTCTCTGGATGGCAATGATGATGCGGATGTAAGAGACCATGATAATAATGAAAGTGAACATTGCAATGATCCCAGAAAATACCAAAAGCAGCATCTCATTATTATGTGCATCAGAGCAAGAGAGCCTCAGAAGAGGAGGAAAATCACAGAAATAATGATTCACAATGTTAGGACCACAGAAGTCTAGTTTGAGCAAACCTATTGTGTGTGTCAGAGAGTTGATGAGGCCGCCCAAGTAAGATGCAAGGACCATCTGGATACAAACCCTTTGGATCATAATGACTGCATACAACAAGGGATTGGCTATTGCCACATAGCGATCATACGCCATCATAGACAGGAGGATGCCCTCTGTGGTTCCATACACTGCTAAAAAGAAACTCTGCAAAACACAGCCAGAAAATGTGCTGGACTTGTGTTTTGATAGGAAATTGACCAGCATCTTGGGAGCAAAGACAGAAGAGTAGCAGATATCACAAAAAGAGAGGTTGCTAAGAAAGAAGTACATTGGAGTATGAAGTTGAGCATTTAACCAAATCAGAGCAATCATTCCCCAATTACCTACCATAGTGATAAAATAAATAAAGGTAAAAAGCAGAAAGAGAGGGATCTGCAAATTTGGATTTTCCGTTAAACCTACCAGAATGAATTCCTTCACACCTGTATGATTCCAACCTGCCATGCATTCAGGTTTATTCAGCTCTTTAGCTGCAGAACAGATGATACCAGTCAGATGAAATAGTATGATTTCCTCCATGATCTGGTATCCATAATAGCAAAGACCATTGAACTTTACCCTGTAGTTAGATGAAGAAAAGAAATTAACTTCAGCAGTGGACCTTATGTGTACTAGAAAATCCACCTGTAGTGATTCAATTCATGGGAACTAGAGATTATTTTATTTCCTGCTTCTCAGTTTCCATATCCAAAAAAATTGGGGTAAGGAAACCCTCTTAAAGTACAAAACTATTAATTGATAGAACTGACATTCAAATCCAGATATGCCCCATAACATACCCCTGACTCATTCTATGACTTATGTAACTCTTTTGCTTACACGTGATACAAACTGTGGCGCTCTGTGATAGAAATTATTTCCGTATCATGTGGCTAACTAGTCTCTCCATTTTCACAGGCCGTTAACTCAGGATCCTCACTTTCATAATAGGCAATCCCCTTCCTTTCTAAATCACAGACATCAGAACTGCCTCACCTTCTGCTCAGATTCCCCAATTCGGAGATCAGTGCCTTTGTCCTCCGAAGAGTGAAACTGGAGAAAGAAGTAGAACAAACATTTCATTTGCTATTTAATATTTAGTCCAATGAATAAATAGCAGTGCAATTTAACTTCAAAACTCTCCCCTTTTACATCTTTGTATAAGTTTACCTTCACATTTTTGGTTTTTATCAACATTAAAACAATAACCCTTAAACACCCATGTAGAGAGACAAGGTGTGAGTATGAGGTACTGAAACTATATCTATCGGATACATACAGCTTTCAAAAATGTAACCTGCCTCTTCGTTTCACTTGTTTTCTGACATTATACTAATGTATAATTGTAAAATGTTAATTTAACAATATTTTTGTTAAATATTAATAAATTAATGCATGTATGCTTTCATACATGCAATAAATGTACATTGTGCCAAGATATGTTATATTTGGTAGAGATATGCAGTGAATAAGAAAAATGTCATGCTTTCAATGAGCTTATTTTTTATTTAAAAAAATAAATACCTATTGATACACTATATATAATCATGATAAGCACTATGATCAAAAGAAGGGGAGGTGAATAGAAAATGACAGTGAGTACTCTACTATATAGTGTATTAGTTTCCTATTGCTACTATAACAAGTTACCACAAATTGATGGCTTAAAATAATAACCATATCTTTTATGCCGGGCATTGTACTAGGCATTAGAGATCACGAGAAGCATATAGGAGTTGTGCATCCATGGAACTTGAAGTCTACTGAGGTCAGGATTTGGGTAAGCTTGGGATGTAATCTTCAGGGTATTACTAAATGAAAACCAAAATCTTCATCTATGAATATATAACCTCATTATGCACAAACCGAGGATGTATAATAGATCTTGTCTCTATATATACACAGATATAGTGTTTTGTTTTGCTTTTTTAGATCCTGTCTATATTTTAGATCAATGGCTTTAGGGAGCACAATGAATTCAAGTCTAACTTTATTCAAGGAAAGAAAAATGACTTGTTGGAAGTGACAAGAAGGTTTCTTCCTGTCAATAAAAGCAGTTTGTAAAATACAGAATTACAGTTTCATAACTGGGAAATAAGATCAATTAAAAAAAATCTTTGGAGGTGAAGGGACATTTGTATTTTTTTAATAAGAAGCTTTTTCTTCTGCACGTGTGTGTAGTGTAATGAAAACACCATCAATGGTGCGTATTAGAACAGAGAAGTTTTGAGATCCAATATAGCTCTGCCCTCGGCCTGCTGTATATTTCACCATATATAGCAAATCATAAAAAGAAACAAAAACAACATGGTTTGTATAATGTTCCCATTTATCATTTAGAGAAAAGGAAGAAAAAGCTGAGTTACAACCAATTTAACTACTATGAAGTTTCATGTGGTAGATGTGCACTAATATGATATTGATGAACAAGATTCAACGCCGGGACCCAGAAAAAACAAGTGTGATTCAAAAAACTGGCAGTAAGATTTCTAGTAACAACTTTATCTATCGAACTCATAATAAAAATATATAAATAGAGAAAAGTGTTACCAAGGATCGAGGTATGACTTTCTCCCATGATATTAGAATTACAACGAGAATACAGATTCATTCTGTC
>NW_011889287.1:11340-11698 GCF_000151845.1 Pteropus vampyrus | reverse complement strand
AAAATATATAAATAGAGAAAAGTGTTACCAAGGATCGAGGTATGACTTTCTCCCATGATATTAGAATTACAACGAGAATACAGATTCATTCTGTCACTAAATTCAGCGCTTTTTGATATCACTCAGTGTCATCTTCCTGATTAAGAGATCACTTTAGAATATTAATAAGCGTGAATATTTTCTTAGAAAAACAATTACTGGAAATATCAGTTTTATAACCTAATGGTATGCTCAAACGCAATTTTCCAATTTTAAGATTAACATCTTCAAATGTCAGGATGAATATGAAGTATTTGTTTAAAACATATGAAGTTCCTTCACAGTACTTTATTTTTGATTTATGACTCCAAAGGGATGT
>NW_011889287.1:10979-11290 GCF_000151845.1 Pteropus vampyrus | reverse complement strand
AGTATTTGTTTAAAACATATGAAGTTCCTTCACAGTACTTTATTTTTGATTTATGACTCCAAAGGGATGTTGGAAAATATATAATCATTAGTGAGGAAAGACATAGTTACTGATAAGAATACTGATGAGAAAAAACATAAAGAAAAATCACATCATTATCATGAAAAGATGAACTCAGCCAAATGCCTTTCAAAAAGCTAATAATTTTCAAAATTGTGACCTTGCCATACTATAGGTCCATAGTTGTTAACCGGAATTGAATTGCCTACCTATGTTCTTTTGAGGAGATTTGCCCACAGAATATGATTATA
>NW_011889287.1:8918-10506 GCF_000151845.1 Pteropus vampyrus | reverse complement strand
GAGTGGCAGCTTGTTGTAACAAAAACAGTCGAGCTCTGGGAAACAAGTATGTGTGTATATGCCCAGGTTTATAGAGACAAACTCAAGGAAAATAGAAAATCATTCTTAAAATATTATTATTGGAATCATAAAATAAAATTAGATGTAAAGGATTTCAAAAACCATTATATAAAATTAAAAAGAAGAGACCTTCCTTTTAGTATACCTAAAAACATTATAATTCTTGATGCCACATATTCTATTTTCCTGAGAATATCTGAAATTTCCTGTAAATATGCAAGGAGCTTAAGTTTCTGTATGAACCATGTGTTAAATACCATAAAAATACACACTCTCTCACACACAAATATTAAGTACAGATGTTAAGAAAATATTGCTCATCTCACATAAAAGAACATTTGAAAGATAAATAAACAACAGATTAGGACATTTTCTGACTGTTAGGGAAAGCGCTGAAATCATATATCTGGTAACAAATTCTTTTAGTGTGGAATAACAGGAAATATCAAAAGCTTTAGTAAACCTGCATTACCACTCCCTAAACATACTCACAAATAAGCCAAGTTCAGAAGAAGCAGAGTATCTCGAGAAGACCAGGTTTTCGTGGATCTTAAAGGACATATTGCTGAGAGTAGAGATTTTTTTTTATATTTGTTTCCTTTTCTTCTGGGAACAAAAACTGTAGCTCATTGAGTAGATGTGAATCTCAGAAGTCCACAGGTTGGATAATTAGCATCTTTTCTGATCTCTTGAGACTGGAACTAATTAGAGCAGCAGGTCCTCTCAAGAGCTGTTCAGTAGATGCCTCTGCTTTCCTACAAAATGATGTTCCAGTCACATATATGCTTCTCGGACTAGTGTTCAAGGGTTCTAATGGTGAAATAACTGAAGTTTCCTTCTTCCTTTAAGATAGGAACATGCATATGTGTTCTATCTATCTCACTGATTCATAATAAAAATAACATAAATTAATACATGACATCATACTCCAAAATTTTTTACAATCATTCACATGAAAGTTTTATGAGAGATTTTAAACACACACGTACAGAATTAATTGAACTATATGCACTCCTTTGGACTTATTTATGTTAAAATCTATGTCTTTCTTCTCTATAATAATTCGATAGGCATCCTCGAGCTGTGGACAGTGTGATTATTTTGCATAATTTCACATAGGTTTATTAGCTCTTTACATAATTTTGTAGTTAGCTCTCTTCAATCGTACAAATAATATAGGCATTATTTGTGTGTTTGGAAAAGGGTAGGAGATGGGTTTGTTAAGTTCTGTTGTTAATCTATTAGCCTGTCTTAAGTATTTTAGCATAAAAATAGAGTAAGTTATAATATATGCAGAGAAATAAAATAATGAAATCTTGTGTCAATCCAAACATTGTACAAAATTGAAAGAATTATGACAACATTATTATATAGTTCTAAAGATCCTGATAGAACAATATTACGTGCCTTTAGATACAGGATGGAAAATATTACCATGTTATAAGAGAACGAACTTAGTTAGAACTGATACCAATGGAGAGTTATAAATTATGGCATGTCTTCATCATATGTAACAATGTTGGCAGCT
>NW_011889287.1:5729-7076 GCF_000151845.1 Pteropus vampyrus | reverse complement strand
CTGATGATGAAAATTTGTCTTTATTTCTGGAAAATGGAGATCATTTAAAAATAGTTGATATATGTGGTATTCATGACATAGTGTTGTTAATGAGATTGGAAGGGCAGATTATACTTTAAATATTTTTCAGCGATTCAAATTCTTATTCATTTGAAACCTGGTTTCTTTTAAATCGTTTTTCCAGGGCATTTTTTACATCTTTGTTTCTTAAGCTATAGATTATTGGGTTAAACATGGGGAAAAAAAGAATACAGTATAAAACACTGCAACTACTTTATCGGTGTTTGAGGAATAGCTGGTGATAGGACATGAGTACATAAAGAAGAGTGTTCCATAGAATAAGGTGACCGCTATGATATGGGAAATAGAGTTAGAGAATGTTTTGCTTCTGCCATCTGAAGACTTGATGGTCAAATCAGTGATAAGGATACAAAACTGAGACATAAATATGACCATGAACGTACTGGTCTGGATGAAGCCACACAAGGCAAAGAGCAGAAGCTCATTGATATGGGTATCTGCACGCCAAAAGAGGTGGAATATCACAGAAAAAAATGAAATGGTTGCTAATATAGGAGCCACAAAATGGCAGCCTGAATGTGAGGCAGACATGGACCATTGACGTCCTACTTCCACTGAAGTATGCTGACACAATGAAGCAGATACAGACTCTCCTAGACATCAGTGTAGGATAGAGCAATGCGTTGCAGATGGCTACATAGCGGTCATACCCCATCGCTGCCAGAATAAGGCACTCAGCATCAGCAAAATAGCAAAAGAAAAACATTTGTAGTGCACAAGATAGGGAGAGATGCTTTCCTGGATGTTAAAAAACTCACCAGCATTTTAGGGGTGATCGATGTAGAATAGCAGCTGTCTAAGAACGACAAGTAGCTGAGCAAATAATACACGGACCTTTGCAGTTTTGAATCAATATTAAACCCACATTTCCCACCACAGTTAGTATATATGCTATGAGAAATATCAGGAATAATGTGATTCTGAAAGGTAGACAATCTGTGAGTCCAACAAGTTGGCATGGTATAATTGCTCTCCAATAACTCCTTGGTTTTCTTGTTTTTCTCATCCAAAATAAATGGTGTCAGAATATGTGAGTGGACTTGAGTGATCAATGAACCAAAAATGTCTTTACTCTCCTTTCGAAGGAAGCAGATAGAAAGATAATAAATCCAATTATGGCGTACTCTGTTACATATTTGGTTTGTTTTCACTTTTGTCATTTTCTTTAAAAGAAGTAAATAGAAATGATCATTGAACCAGAGGATGTTATCCAGAGGTGGTGTACCGAATTACAGTAACTCTTTAAAGCTATGCACATTAAGAGAT
>NW_011889287.1:2221-5418 GCF_000151845.1 Pteropus vampyrus | reverse complement strand
TGTAGTCGATAAAGTTATTTAACCACTTCTTGATGGTTAGAGGAATAAACAAGTAGATATTCGTAAAACATTTATGTAACTGGTACATAATAAACACTAATATGTGTGTTTATTAGATGAAATTTATTAAAACAAAGAAATTGACCTTTGTGTTCTTTTTTAATTGCATATTCAAGAGCTTGAAAGACCCATTTGGTTGTCTCAAAATTCTTCTTCTCTTTAGCATCATAGATACATGATCTGTGCTATAAAAAAGCCATCGTGGTCATGTGCGTGCACATTCTATTTAAATGCATTGTTTGTTAGTAATAAATCTTCTACATATGCCTTAAAATTATTTCTTTCTTCTGTAGGTTCATGTATCTTTCTTATTTCTGAGTTATGACAATGTCAAGCTCTCAGTTACATTAAGTGTTTTGAGGAACTACTGCATCTCTACAGTTATTAATGGACTTAAAACTGGGACTGTATGGAAATATATGTATTATACATCCGGAAGGCGAAATAACCATGAAAAATAAACAGAATGGGTGCAAATAAAAATAAGTTATAGTGGGATGGAATATTCATCAAATGTTCCAAGATTTGTAATGTTAAAAATAGTATGAGAAACACTTAGTGTTTCACGTTATAAGCTTCTAAAAAAGGACGCTTGGGGATTGATTAGTACTGATCAGCAATTCTGAGAGTTTCTTTGTATTTGTAGATAAATTCGAAGACAATCGATGTAATGAGTCTTCTAGGTCATAAAAACAGTATATCTCCCCATTTGCATAGTTTTTTTTTATATCTGTTATCATTATTTTGTTGCATACGATATTTTATTTGTATAGAGTTCTTATACATATTTCATTATAATTACCCCTATGGATTTCCAGTTTTGATGCTATTAGTGGTGATTTTTAAATTTAAAATTTTGAACTTAAGTGCTATTTGTTTCTTCTTTCTAAACTTTATTTTTTTCTTACTTGTTTTCTTTTTTGCCTTATTGTGCTGTTAGAGGTATCAGTGCCACGTGCAGTGTTTCCTGTAGAGTTTTATAGATGCCCTTTATCAAATTCAGGAAGTTCTATTCTGTTTTTAATTTCCTGACCTATTTTGTTTTAAATAAATGCTGAATTATATCAAATAATTTCTTGTCTATCCTTTGTGATTATTATTTATTTTTCTTTTTCAGAATTATAATATACTGAATTGCACTGATTTATTTTTGAATGTTAAATATTCATTAAAGGTTATTTAGGGCAAATCCTATTTGCTAATGATTTCTTATTTTTTCATCAAAGTGTGTGTGTTTATATATAGGTATATGTGTATATATATATCTATATATGTATATATATCAACATATATATGCATATATATAAATGCTATAATTGCAAAAGCAAGAGAAAGCTAACAGTCTTTAAATGAGTACCAACTGCTGAATAAGGGGCTAGGTATTTACAGATGTTATCCCAATCCTCACAAGAATCTGATGAAGTGGGCAACTATTATTTATAATTTAAAATTTAATAAGAAGAAAAATAAATAAGGAGCTCAAAGACTCACAGTTGTGAAATGACAAAACTAACATTCAAATCCAAGTGGCCTGAGTCATAATACTTATTTCAGTCTAGTCACTCAGATAATTGAGAAACAAAAAAACGAAAAAAACAGGGTGCCTTGTATTCTTTTCAATAACATTAAGCTTATACTTTAGAATTCTTTCACATAACCAAATGCTTTAAAGTATATTTAAATAGCTCATAGAAATCACAGCCTTTACAGGGGATGTTATTTGCCAGTGTAATCTAAGGATTTTGTTGTTCTTGTTATTTTTTAATGAAATATCTCCCAGTGTAGAAGACATATATTATGTTGTAACTGGCTGCATTACAGTCAAATATGTTACCGTCCTTCATCTTTCTCATTTAAAATAAACCGTCAAACCATATCACTGGAATGAAAGTAATTGCTTATCCAAAGTCCTCCTGTGGGTGGCGATTATCATGGGGTAGTGTAGTGTCCCACTTACCGCAGGCTCACAGGCTAGAAGATAAATACTCACTCTTTATATGACCTATTTGTAAAATCTTAAGAGAAATAGTGTCAGTGTCTTCTACAAAATTCTACAATTCAAAATTCCAGATGGTACTGAGGTAAGTGACTGATCCTCTGAAGCATAGACAAATGGCTGATATGAGTATAATACAGATAATGTTACCTTAGATGTCATGTAGTTAAACTGACCTACTGCAGGCTGAAGAAGTGGATAGGGGATAGTGAGGACATATCCTGACCTTAATTTACCCATGACAGTTTCCAAAAGTCACTGCCTAAGTCATTAGGCTCCTTACTGCCACAAGGGGAAGGCCGACTATACCTATTTTGAAATTTTGGGAAATTTAATGATTTAGTCTATTTGAGCCAGCAAAATTCAGTAAACTAAACCTCTGTCAGGAAGCCAAACCTCAGTTTCCTTGAGCACATACATGTAGTCACATACAGCATGCTTAATTTGTGTCCGTTCCTTGTTTTGTCTGCAGATAAATTATGCTCAGAGACTGACATCGTTAAATAATGTATTTAACACAAGTCCACTGCAGGAATTATAATTTATAACAAAAATATTTCACAAGCAAATAGCATACAGGATAACATCTTTTAATAAGTCAACAGCGAAATAGCATGCTATAAACTACAGATAGATTGATTATACTACTGTTCTAAGAAAAGAGGAGATAGAAGAAATAAAGTCCAACTTTAGTTGAGGTGTACCTTTCTACAATTTGTTCTTGGAAAAGTCAGCTTAGCCAAACATGAACTGACACATAGCTGCCAGCACTAATTAATGTCCCTTGTTGCTAGTGCTTTGGCAGTGAGCTGAATGTGTGTCTGACTTATGTCCCAAGACTTACACTTAGAAAAGAGTGTGTATATCCACAAACATACATGAACAAAAATGCTCTTTTATTATTTTTCTAGACTTATTTGCAGGCTACGTTCTTCTCTAATTTCAAATACAAGTGGTTATTGTGAATATCCCCATTTTGCACCCAAAATCAATCATGGGTGTGATAATGCTGGATATCTTATCATTAACATTAACTATAATATTGTCGTAGGTATTTAAATTCTACAAATATTTCGCTGAGTTTTTATCATTAGATTTTAAAATTTATAAAAATTTTAAAGCATTTTTATGTTTCCTCTGT
>NW_011889287.1:0-1566 GCF_000151845.1 Pteropus vampyrus | reverse complement strand
AGATCGATTCCTTGGCTTTTTGTCATCCACTTAAAGTTAAAATCCACTGTAATCAGAGAATACACTTTATATTATTTCAATTATTGAAATTCGTTTTATGACACACATGTCATCAATTTTTAAATGTTCCATGTGTATTTTAGAGAATTAGTGTTTTGTAGTTTCATAATGTTCAATGTATTTCTACCAAGTCAGTTAAATGGCTCATGCCATAATTTTATTTTTATCAACTCTTATCTGTCCATTACCCAGAGAGCTATTTTAAATCCTCCAGCAATATCTGTGAAATTTATCTCACTTTCATCAGCTTCCTGATAAGTATTTTGAAGCCAATTATTAGGTAAATACAAATTTAAGATTCTTTCTATTTTACCACAAAAAAATACTTTTTTAAATGATAATAATTTCTCCTTAAAGTTTGATTTTTCAGGTGTGAATATAGTGACACCAGTTTCCTCTACATACATTTGTATGGTATAAATTTTTCCATCTTTTTACTTTTAATTTGTCTGGTCCTTGAATTTCTTATCAAAAGCATATATTTGCTTCTTTTTTTAAGTCCACTCTAGTGGCTCTCAACGTAGACAATATTGCACCCCCATCTCCCAAGGCATATCTGACAATGTCTAGATACCTCTTTGGTTATCAAAGAGTTAACAAACAATGAACAGGCCGACCTCTACAACAGAAAATCATCTAGCCCAAAAGAGCACTAGCTAAGGTTTAAAAACCCTAATTTAGTTTGCCAATCTTCATTTTTGTATGTAAATATTAGCATAGCTCATTCTGCATGGGGCATCTCACTATCAGATTTATGTTTTCCCTTCTGAATTTCATGTCTTCCTTGTGCACTAGTAAATTAATCAAGACTTTACAATAAATTTTATCTTATTTATTGGAGTCTTTTATCTAGGCATTTTGAAATCTCATTTTGATGGCAGGGGAAATTGTAATATCTCTTTTCCTTATCAGAAACTTTTTAAAATCGATAACTTACCACATGTAACACTAGAAGAAACTTTCAACACTTTATCTCTTTTTGCCATTTATGTTATTTTTGTCCTATTTTTTGCTTCTCCATATGTTCTTATTTCCTTTGAAAATCATTTTTGGTATGTCTGTAATCAGTAAATATTCTTTTTAAAAAATTTATTTTTAAGTACAGTTGACATACAGCATTATATTTGTGTCAAGTGTCATAGTGATTTGACATTTATATACCTAACAAAGTGATTACCACAAGTCTGATAACTGTCACTTTACATAGTTATTATAATATTATTGACTCTATACATCTTTGTGACTTATTTTATAACTTGCCGGAGCCTGCCGGTCTAGGTGAACAGTACCTGAGACGGGGAGATAGGACTAAAGAAAAGACAGAGACAAGAGAAAAGATCGGGAGGGTGTACAGTCAATGTTGCAGCCCCGACTTTATTTAGAACACACTACTTATAGCATCGCAATGAGAAAACAGTGGTCACAACCCAAGGTCAGCCAAATTACTTACCTGCAAAACAATGAAGCTCTCACAACTCAGAACTCTCTGCTCTGCAACGAAGCTCC
>NW_011889286.1:1477267-1523312 GCF_000151845.1 Pteropus vampyrus | reverse complement strand
CAGCCTGTGTGGAGGGGTCCGGGCTGGAGGTGGGGGAGAAAACCAGATCTTGTCTAGCCTGCTCTGGGAGGTGGCAGAAAAGGTCATGACACACGGATTTGGTGAGGGTTGAGAGTCTGGGCAGGAGCGGAGACTGACAACAGAAGATTTACCTTGTTTTAGATGGTGGGAGCAGTCAGCTGCTATCGAAAGGAGATTCCATGTGTAACTTTTAGACAACAAAGAACAGTTTTCTGGAGGTGTAGGTTCTGGTTGACCAGTGTCTCTTGTGAGAGCAAAATAAGACAAAACAGGTTGTAGCTGCAGTATATGGGTCTAAGTGGAATAGAAAGAAGGGCCTCCTGATCCGTAGCAGTAGTTATGAAGCTGAACTGGGCTGAAGAAATCACTTTCCCTGAGGATAGTTACTGCTATTACAGTCCCTCTAATATCTTAACGTACGTGGTGGACTAGGGGTGGGGAGGTGTAGAATATAGGAGGGAACAGCCTAGGTACAAGGCTTTCTCCAGGAGGTGGTATCTCTTATTGTATTATATTAGCCTGCTAGGGCTGCAGTGACAAAGTACCACACACTGGGTAGCTGAAAGAACAGAAATGTTTTGCCTCACAGTTCTGGATGCTAGAAGTCTGAGATGAAGGTGTCAGCAGAGTTCATTCCCTCTGAAAGCTGTGAAGGAGAATCTGCTCCATGCCCCTCGACTAGCTTCTGGAGGATGCTGGCAATCTTTGGCGTTCCCTGGCTTGTAGACGTATTAGCCCAGTCTGTGCCTTCATTTTCACATGGTGCTCTCCCTCTGTACATGTCTGTGTCAAATTTCCCTTTTTTATAAGGACGCCAGTCATATTGGATTAGGGGCCACCTTACTCCAGGGTGACTCATGTTAACTAATTACCTTATTTCCAAATAAGATCGCTTTTTGAGGTACTGGGCCCAAGAAGTTCAGCATGAATTTTGGGTGACACAATTCAACCCATAACATGTGTCAATCAGAATGAAATAAAAGACTATCAAGAGGGTGACCCAGGAAGCCAGGAGAAGGAAAAAGAATTCAAGCATTTATTCCCCTTGGCTTTACAAAGACTCATCCTTGTTATTTGTTTCTACTAGAGGAGCCAAGATCTGCTTCCCAAATTCAGATCTTTTCCACAGCCCACAGTTTTACTCCCCAAAGCAGCTCACAGCTCTGGATGGTACAGCTGAAGGGTGCTCATGGTCACCTTACCGTCAAGGACCAGCTAGTGTCCAAAGCATTCTGACCACCAGATTCACAAGGACCGCAAACACACGTCCAAATTCCCACATCACAGGTTTCAGGAATGACTTGGTGAATCTGCTCATTTATAAAAGTAGAGAAGGTAAAATCATTTCTTACTTTGCTTTTTTACTGACCTGACTATGACACAGCCCAGGGATGTGGTTTATGTCAAAGAAAAATTAGCCTGTTGTTCAACATTCTCCACAATGTCCATCCAATTCAATTAGTTAATAGAATCATGAAATGTTAGTGTTAGAAGTGTAAAGATAATTTAATATACTTCCTCACTTTTTAGATGAAGAAAGCAATGCTGAGAAAAGATAGATTTGACCCTGTACACAGTGAGAGTCCAGGTAGAATTACTCAGAATTGAGGGCTCCCAGTCCAGTGTTCTTCATTCAGTGAACATTTACTGAGCACCTGCTATAACCAGGGCCCATGGATGAGGCAGAGATGAGTAGAGTCTAAAAGGACCCCACCACTATCCTTGGAGAACTATCTGGTGGGAGAAGCCAGGGGTACACTGCTATTCAGTTCCTGTAGGGGGTGCTGGGTGTATGCTCTTCTTTCCTGTCTGTATTACCTATTGCCCCTTGCACCTAAAGGCTGGGGCTACCTGTGCAGCATGTGGCCTAGCATATCTGAAGTTGACTAGCTGACATGCAAAGGGACTCTGATTCAGGCCTTATTGCCCTGCCTTTAAAGAACCGAGCCAACAAAACAGAACACCTGTGAGCAGGGCCAGGGACCCTACATCCTGGCCCAGGCTTCCTGCTCTCTCATGGCAACTCCTCTAGCCTCCTCCTCACACAGTCACAAACAGGGCAAGGGGCCAAGAGTGGGCATTCGAGATGGCATGAAAGCCTGCCCAAGGCAGCCTAGCCCAAGGCCTGCTGTCTGCAGTTCCCTGTCTCCTCGTCCCCTGGCCAGGGCTGGTGGAGTCAGCTGGGGTAAATATGCAGCTTCTACTCTCTGCATTATTCTCAGACTTCCATTCCTAGGCCTAGCAGCCAGTTAATCCTAGGCTGGGCCAGGAGATCAGACTCAAAGACAAGCAGGAGGCCATCCATCTTTGCTGACTTCTCTGCTTTTCCAGGATCTTTGGGTCCTAAGTCATGCCCAGATAAACCTGGATTTGGGGGAGGGGGAGGATGTTTGGAGTAATTGGCAGGTTGACCTCTGCCTAGGTTCCCCTAGGAGTCTGATAAAGAATTGGACTCTCATCTTCTGATCTGAAAGGGAAGGACGCACGGAGAGAATGGATTTGAAGTTCAGAAAGGGGTGTCACAGGGATAGAGATTTAAAAACAAACAGAGGCGCCAGCAGTATCTTTTTAGCGATAGCCATGGTAACGGGCACTGCTGGAATCTTAGCGGCATGGGGCCTGCTCCTGAGGCTCCAGAAATGTATGCAGTGTTACGCCATTTTCCATTCCTCTTTGTTGTCATTGTTTTTGTTGCTGTTTTAAATTCTCCAGGATTGTGAACACAGCAAACCTAAATGCAAGGAAGCACCATGCAAATGCACCACTACAGTCTCACACATGCATCCAGACTTCTCCCATGTTCCCCGTAAACAGTGCTCAAAGAGCCCCAAGCACACTCAAGAATGTGTACCACACTGACACAAAGACACTCCTGGGGTGCTCATATATTCACACAAATAGAAACACAAATGTACGTGCATGTATCTTTGCTCATTCCTGCATTTGCTTAAAAATACGCATTACCATCATCAGAGATAGGTTGGAGACTTGAGCCAGGTCTCCCGAGGCTTTATTTAGGCTCTATAAACATTTTCGTGCATGCACACACTCAGTTTCATCCTACATCTTTCCCACATGTTTACATTCTTGCTCGAATGCAAGTATATGGTTGTCTGCGTTTCATGAATGTCTTCACATCCAAAGTCACACAGATGTGGCAACACACTAGTATGTCCAAGTACATATGATTGACATATGTCTCCTTACTCCATGTGCTTGAGCACTCAGCATCTGCTCCCTAAAATGTATGCACTTGACCAAAACCAAATGCACGCTTACCCACCTTCTCTTGTGTCCATGTAATGGTTTCTCAGAGCTGTGAGGGCATATTTGCATGTTCAAGTACAGGTACTCTAGGGCAGTCTGGCAAAGACACACTTCAGAGTTCCCCTTCATGCTTAGTGTTTCTCTTCCATTCTCATTCTCTCCCTCTCTTGCTCTCACTCTACTCTTCAGCAAAGTATACTGAGTCAGTACATACCATATGCCCCATGCGAGGTTGGAGAAGGAACACAGACAGTCACAGACTCGGCTTTGAGGCCCATGGGTTCCTCAGCAGGCAAAACCAGGCAGCAATTTAGTACTGGAGCCAGTGTGTTTTTAAAAAATGCACAAGTCTCCCAAAGAGGCAGAAAAATCAAAGCCTCACCATTTAAAATCCCCACACTACAGAAGGAGAAATAAACAGAGTTTTCTGAAAAGGCTGAGGCACTCTCTCTCTTTTCCTCCCCAGAAGAAAAGACAAACAGAAAACAAATCAAAAGACAAATCTGGACTGAAAGGAGCAATTGTGGAATGAATGGCTCTGGGCATGCTTCTCACCCAGGGAAATACTCTCCCTGACCCTCAGGACAGGAATGAGAAGGGCCTGGTACAGCAGCTGGGTTAGGCTGACCCAAGTGGTGGGGTCATTGTTCCTGGGGATGGGGTGGAAAGATCAGAGGCTCGTGAGGGAAACAGACCTGCAGCTGAGGCCAGGGTCTCTTGTTGAACAGGTGCATGGCCTCATACAGGGCACTTGGTCTTTGACCCAACGTTTTTTCACCTGTAAAACAATGATAATTCAAGGTCCTTACATTCAAACCTGGTTGTGAGAATCAAATGAGATGCCATGAAATTGTTTCATAACACTAATATGTATCTAGCAAATGACCAAAGAATGATTTCAGGACTCTAGAACATGGGATGTCTCCAGACCCCTGCCTTTGATTAAAACAAATGCCTAGAGTATTTCCAAAGTATGACCCGTGTCTCCATTCTTGGGTGAAGAAAGATGTCTAAGGAGAAAGGGAGAGTGAACATCGCTGGCTCCTTTGTCCACACATTGGATGGTCTTATCTTAAGACCCCAGCTTCTTTCTCCAGCTATAGAAGGTCTCCACTCTCCTAGCCATCTCTCTAGAAATGCATAGGTTTTTGTTGCTTGCCTTCTCCATGCTTGGCCCCATACTAAGGCCTGTGCAGGACTCATGGGGCTAAAATTGGGTCTCTGTTCCCAAGTGCTGCAATTCAGTGAGTAGATGTGACTATAACCTGAAAAATATTCCCGCATCCTTGAATCAGTCAGCTCGGGCTGCTATAACAAAGTACCACAGGCTGGGTGACTTAAACAACAGAAATTCATTTCTCACAGATTGGGAGGCTAGAAGTCCAAGATCAAGGTGCTGGCATATTTAGCTCCTGGTCGGGGCTCTTTCTGGCTTGCAGACAGCCACCTTTTTGCTGTGTCCTTACATGTCCTTTCTTTTGTGTGCTTGCAGAAAAAGAGGTCCCTGGTATTGCTTCCTTTTGTTAAGGACACCAGTCCTATAGGATTAGGACCTGATGCTTATGACTTAATCTTCACTATCTTCATATAGGCCCTGTATCCAAATACAGTCATATTGAAGGTTACTGCTTCAACATGTGATTGTTTTTTATTCTATGCATTTGTAGTAATTAGTGCCGACCTTTGTCATAGCTTGTTCAAATAGTCTATTACTTTTTTGGTCATTTCAGACTTTTGAGGATGTAAGCGCCTTGAGGGCAGTGACTTGTCCATCTGGTTCATAACTTTAACTCTAGCATATAACAAATGGAGCCTGGCACTAGGGTGGCCAACCATCCTGCTTTGCCTGGGCCGAATGGCTTCCCAGGACAATGGGCTTTCAGTTTTAAGACCAGGACAGTAACAGGCAAACAGAAATGATTGGCCACCCTATCCGGTGTATGGTAAGCATTTGGTAAATAGCTAATATGCAAATACCTCAACAGATAAGGAAAAAATTCAGAAAAAAATTACAGAATTATCAAAGCGATGAGGCTGTGAAGCACTATGCTGACTTACTATAGATAAGGCTTTATTGGCCTACAAAGGAAAAGACTAAAAGTAGATATGACCCAAAACAATAACATTATGAGCTGAAGATACAAGACACTTTAAGGATGTTTGACTATGTTATGGTTTACAGGGTCATAGGGGATAAGCCCAAATTCGAAGTTTATCTACAGCTTTTTAAGGCTGATGTGCAGAAGGACAATATACTTTTCCGAATCCCTCTTAGAGACAGATCCCTGGATTGCATGGCTCATGAGCTGAATAACTGTTTCCTTTCTCCAAATAAATATTATCCTAACAGCATTAAGAGGAATTTTAAAGAAGAAAAATAAATCACTCTAGCTGGCTAAACCCAGCCCAACAACTAATTTTCTTTTTGTATATACTTTTAATCCTTGCTCATAGTTTTACATAATTATAATCAGAATGAATATACAAGTTTGTATCCCATTTTTAAAACCATAAATTGTGTGGGAAACATTTTCTACATTGTCATATAGTCTCAGTAGTAATTCTTTTTAATAGTATAACAGTCTATAACTCACTTAACAATTCCCTCATTGTTGGCATTTAGATTGCTTATAGTTTTCTATTAATGAAGATAAGCCTGCTGGAAATGAATATATGTGTGTACATTTCTTATTCCTTCTTTTGTAATATTTCCTTAGGATAAATTCTGACAATTGAGATTACAAGGCGAAGGAATAGAATAAGGTTTATGCTTCATTCATGCTTTCATCAACTATTTATCGAACAGCTACTATGGGCCTATCTTTGTATTTGAAAATACAAAGATAAAATAACTAGTTTCTGCCTTCATAGGGTTCAAAGATTAGTGGGGACACAAACACGTAAGTAAAATAGTTTGAGAAATGCCACAATTGTGATGAACACCAAACTACAGGGCCCCTAAAAAATTACTTCTAAGGAGCTAGAAGAGGGGTATAGTCCAGTAAACTGCATCAGAATAGAATTTTCTTACAAATTACTTGAAAATTATAGGAAATGTCAACCTGTAAACAGGTGGGAAGGGACATTCTGGACAAGGAAAACAGGAAGATCTAAGTCATGACAGCATAAGAAACACAATGTATTTCACTGTGTTTGAAATACTGGTGGCTCAACAATGTTAGAGCAGAGATGTGGGTATAGAGAGGGTGCCCAGAGGCTAGTTGTGGGAGATGAGGCTGAGCAGGAAGGCAGTGTAGCCTGTCTACTGTGCCAAGGGGTTTGTATTTTATCCTTAAGCAAGTGAGAGCCAGCAAGGGATTTTAAGCAGACTCTTGATACATTTTCCAATTTGCTTTCTAAATTGTTTGTACTCATTTACAAGAAAACCTTTTCTAAAATGTTTCTGTTTTAATTCTCCTTCAGATTCCTCAGGGCTCTATTCCCATTTTGCCAGAGCATGAGAGTGGGGCAGAGTGGAAGGGACAAGTAGACTCTGGCCAGTTGAGTGGAGATGAACATTATCCCAGGAGTAGGAGGGATGATTGACGAAGATCTTCTGGGAATAGAAACAGAAACAAAGAGAGAGATCCCAACAGAATTGTACTGCCTCCACCAAAAGTCAGACTGACCAAACTCCAGACTCCTCTAAGCTCTTCTTAAACAAAGGCCTCCTGGTCTCCTCACCCTTCTCTAGAACCTTCCCCTGGGCAGTGTGGCTTAGTCGTATCCATCAGTGTTGGGAGATAAATACAATTCCTTCTTGGACCACCTGCTGTCTGATCCAGAAACCTGGAAGCCTCTTGAACCCTCCATCCTGTTGCCACTTGTCAACCACAGCCCTAAAGGGGAAATCAACTACTAGGCTCTCCCAGATTTTTCTCTCTTGCTTCTACATCCCCTCATTTCTCCCTAAATACAACATGCCCATTAGTAACTCCAAGGCTTCGAACAGTGCTGTCTTCTTCTGGGATCACCCTTTCTCTCTCTCTTTGTCTGAGTGTCAGCTCAGAGGCCATGTTCTGTGAAGCCCTCTAGTCAGAACTGGGCTACCACTGGACCTGGCACATATTACTTTTACTATGCTAGCTAACTGCAGTGAATTGTTGTGAGCATGTCTTTATTTCTCATTAGACTGTGAACCTCCTGAGGGCATAGACCGTGAGATACTCATCTCTGACAAATAGCACCTTTACAGAGTCCATACCTATAGGTGCCATCAACTATTGTTGAATTTATTTAACTAATATTTGTTCTCATGACAGACTGTGTTTAAAGGCAAGAAGGGAGGAAGGATAAATGCTCAGCTACAAAGGACCTTGCACTGTGTCGTTTCATTGCAATGTATAAGGGATATTTGGAGTCCCCTGGAGTGCCTTTTTATCTTGCCTACATCTCTCTGCCTCCTGTTTTTCTTCCCTTCAGCTTCCAAAGACACAATTAGACTTCCACTCCATGTGCCTGCCTGCTCACCTTTCTTCCTACCCATGGGCTGGAGCAGGGAGGGAAGCTGGGCCAGCAGCAATGCGTTTGCCTGCCTGACTCTAATCCCTGTCCCTTATTAAATTCAGGGCTGATTTAGGCTGTGTGAGCTTTCTTGGACTGCCTGCTGTCTGACCAATTTCTTTTCTTTTTCTCCCCTTGGTGACTAATAGCTGCTCTTTCCTGCAGAGTCTCAGAGTCTCCCTTTTCCTCCTTCCTGTTCAGAGGCAGTTGAGTTTTGATGCCTTCTCACCAATTGACCCCCTGAAGCTGAGATCTGGCAGGCAAGGCCACACCCTCCAGGCAGCTCCTTTGGGGCCTGGGTGCCCATGATTCCTCTCTCTAGGGAGGTGTTGCCATGGAAATGAGAATAGGCTGGGAAGGGTTGGAAACAGGAAGAGGAATGGAGAAACGTGATCCCAAGGCCAGATTGGGAGGGTGGGGGTCAGTTTGTCACTCTAGTAAGGTCCAACCTGCAGGCTGGTGGCAGCAGAGGCACAGACTGTGCTGACCACATTGACTTCACACAAGGGGATCTTTATATCATCCTTGTGGTGAGCGAATATCAGACTCAGTCAGACCAACATGCGAGTCCTGACCCCTTAGCAGTGTGCCCTTGAACAAGTCACTTGACATCACAGAGACTTTGTCCTCAACCATTTTCACTATCCCAGCTCTGCCATGCATCATGACTGACATGGAAACTGATGAAAAGCAGACATGGAAGCATTTTGCAAACTGTAAAGCACTCCAGAATTAGGAAGCGAGATTGTCACCTTCCCAGTCAGGAGCTCCCAGGAGGGAACAAGAGAATGTGTATAATCCTAGGCCACCAGCCACACTCTTCTTGCAAGGTCTCTCTCATTTTCTGCTCCAGCCATTCTGAATGTCTCTCAGTTTCTGACCCAGGGCAAGCTTGTTCTCTCTCACCTCTGGACCTTTGCACATTGCTCCCTCTGCCCGCAACATTTTCCCACATTGTCTTTGCTGGCTCTTACTCTGTATTCTGGTCTTAGTTAAATGTCACTTCTTCCTAGAGGCTTTCCTAGAATCACCACATATTAGTTTAATGTTCCTGATGCACACTTTTAGAAAACTCTATACTGCTAAGTGTGTATGTGTGTGTTTGTGTATGTTTGAGAAAGAGAGAGAAAGAGAGAGAGAGAACTAGTTTCTGATGGCAGGAACTAGTTTTTTTTTATCTTTGTATCCTCAGTGCCTGGCACATAGTAGGTGTTTGATAAATATGTGGTGAAAGCATAAATGAAGCATAAACATTATTCTATTCCTTCACCTTGTAATCTCAGTTGTAGGAATTTATCCTAAGAAAATATTCTGGGGCGGGGAGAGGCTGTGTCTGTGCATGAGTGGGGGAGGTGGGTATGAGTCCCTCACAGTCCCAGTTAGACCCACCTCCAGAACTCCAAGACCATTATGGAGAACAGCCAGAGCTGAATGTGGGTGCTCTGCCACCTGTCCACCAGCTGCCACTCTCTTCAAACTCTTGGGGAGAAGCCACGGGAGTCTGAAGCATTTTCTGGGTCACTGCCTAGCAATTGGTAAGAGCTGCCTTGCTTCTCCACACGCGTCTCTCGCTGAGTAAGCTCCGAAACTCCGCATCACGCTGACACGCTTCCGCCTCATTCAGACTGAATCTGTTGCTATGGTTGTGGGGCTGCGCGCAGCATGAGCCTCCCGGCAGAGCTGAGGTGGACGCTCCGAGCTCACACCTAGCATCAGGGAGCTCAGGCACACCCCCTGTGGCGTTTCTCCTTTTCAGAGTGGCCATCCTTTCCTAGAGGGTGTTTGATTCGCACATGGTGTGGGAGGCTTGACAGGGTCCGGTTCTGTCCTTAGATATTCTGCTGCAAAACCAGCCTTCACTGGAGTCTGTCTCACTTTTCCCAAACAAGGTTCTCTCTCCCCTTGCTGGAACCAGGCTGCTCTTAAATGAGGATTGGTGGCCAGGCCCTCTCCTCATTCAGTCTCTGCACAATGCCACCTCCTCAACGGCCCCCTAATCACTCTATTTAAAATAGCTCCCTTTCCACTCCTAACTCTCTACCTGCCCTGTTTTTCTCCATAGCACTCACTGCTATGTTATTGTGCCATATCCCTTCTTTTGTTTTGTTTCATCTTGTTTTGTTTTGGTATATCTATTGTCTGGCTTCCTGGTTCAGCTAAAAGCTGGAGGGAGGCGAGGATTTTGTTGATTTTGTTCATACTGTGCTGGTTATCCATTCCTTTTCTCCCTGTCCCATTCTGGTCCATTCTCTGCCTTCCTCTGCCCTCCTCCCGCTCCAGGAGGCTGACCTCCGGGTATTGCACCTCCCCTGCTCTATTGATGACCAGCTGCTTGCTGGATGTGGCCAATGCAGTATCAGAGAGGCAAGGAGAGAGAGGGGTGCGGTGCTTCTTCCTCAACCCTTCAGTGCTTTGACACTGGGAATCTGGCAGGAGCATCCCTCAGTGGGCTCCAGCCCCTGCCAACCAGCCTTTCCTCCGTGATTGCAGTGCTCACGAGCACCAGTGATGCTACCTCTCCTTTCTGCCCCATTATTCCTGGTTTTGGATCCCTCACCATGCCTTGTTCATTCCTTTGGCCTACCCACATCTCTATAACTACTCCTTGCCTTAAAGCCTCCTCATCTGAACTATTGGGGCGAAAACATCTTCTACTGAGACTCTGATACAATTATGGTCCAGAAAAATGAATACCATTGAATGAATAAATCCATGAATGGCAGGTGCCCCAGGCTGACCATCCTCACCCCACCTCCCCACCCCCCACCAGAAGCTCAGGCTCTGCTATGGAAGAATAGGGTGGAAGGCAAAAAGGAAGTTCAAGGCACACAAGGGCTCTCTAAATAAGAAAACCCCCAAATTCACTGAGACCAAGAGCAGCACATAGAGTTTTAATGGTTATAAGTAAGAAAATTCCAGAGTCTCCCTCAGTGGCCTGTTCTTAGGACTTATAACTCTCCCTGGCAGAAATATCTTCCTAATGTCTAATCCAAATCCCTTTTATTATAGTTGGAAACTCCTTCTTCTTGATCTGAAGATAAAGGTTTCCTCTCTCTGTTATTATTCTAGGAAATTATTATACTACATTAGCATGTAGTTTCTTGTATGTTGTATATTAAATGGAAAGCACAAAGAATACTGGATTTGAGTCGAGGAAAACTGGGGTATTGGTTTTGACATATTAAGCTAAGTGACTTCTGGCAATTCATTTAACCCTCTAAGTACCTTTTTGTCAGCTATAAAATGGAAATAATGGTGAGCCTTGCCTAGTCTACCTCCTGCCCTGCATTTGTGAACATTAAAAGACTGTGTAAATGGGAAAAAAAATTCTATATCTAAGTGTTTGCTGATATTCTCATTTTCTTCAGAGCATTTAATCCCAGTTCTGAGATTGTGTTAATGTTCTCTTTTTCAAATACTCCTGAAACTGAACCAAATTTTCAAAGGGCTCTTCTTGGTGTTAAACATACCTGGGACATGAGAGTATGGAAGGCAGATTTCAGTGTTTCTTCCATGGCCTTATTATATTTGCAGCCCACCTGAGGGTGGTGGAGAAATGGCAGCCTGATCAGGCAAGAGCCTTAGTTAGGCTGTTTAATTTCACAAGAGGATGGCAATCCCGCCGTCCACTTGGATAATTTGTGAAGAACGTGTGCTTCCTTGTGTTGACAACACAGAATGCCAACTCTTCACACCTTCACTGGAAATCGTAAAGTCAAATTATTTGCTGCTAGCTGTCATGAAAAGCCCACTACAAGAAACAATATTCATGGAGGATTATCTGAAGGACATGCAGCCAGTCTACCCTTCTAGATATTCTGGATTTTATCCCTGGATCAAGCCAGATGATCGGAGAGCTGTGTATCTCGATCAAATGGTTTTGGCTCCTTGTGGAAGCAGATTTACTGACTTGTGTTTAGGTACACTGTTTTAAAATTGCACCGAAGTAATGCTTGAAGGGAAAGCTATGAGTTTAGCTATTACATTTAATGGAAGAATGGTATTTTTTAAATTGTCTGTTAGATCTCTATGTTCTTTTTTGAAGTCTCACATGGGATTTTTCTCTTAGCCTCTGCTTCTCCAGGGAAACATATAATTTTGACTAATGGACAATGCACACTCTGTCACTGATAGCTTCCCTTTTGTCTTTGGTTGCTAGGAAGCTCAGACTCTATGGCATAAATTTCTCTGTCGTAACTTTTCCTAGGTCTCCTATTCCTATTCCTCCTCAATTTCACTTTATCCTAACCATTTGTATATATTTTTGTCTTATTATAGTGTATCATTATTACAACCTGCCTCATTTTTTTTCTGTAACTCTACAAAAGAGTGATAGTTCAGACGATTATGAAAAGTTGGCAAAGGGGTCTGAACAGTGTAAACAAAAACAAAATAAACCTGTGTCTATTGGACACCAAAACATTTTTTTATTAATTCATCAAATATCTATTGTGATTTACTGAATGTCTAGTATATTACTAGACTATAAGGATATAAAAGCAAATAATAGTCATTAATTTAACAAATATTTATTAGGACTTGCCAGGTGTTAGGAACAGAACAGTGAACAGCCTTTGCCTTCATGAAGCTTACAGATGGAGAAGGTGGATGATTTAACCAAAAACTACCCTGTAATGTGTGGAACATGTTGATGGAAGAAATATTGGGTGGGTAGCCTACTCCTGAGTGCAGTCTAAGGAGCCTACCTAGGGAAGGGATGTTTAAACTGATATCTGAAGAAAGACAAGGAATTAGACAAGCAAAGAGGAAGAGGGAGTGAAGACTGTCCCCAGATGAAGAAAAAACATACAAATGTCAGGAGACAGATGGGTCATGTCATTAGGTGAGTGGATAAACAAATTGGTTTTCACTCATGAAATAGAATACTACTCAGGAAAAAAACTGTTGATACACACAACAACTTGGATGGATATCAAAATGATGCTGAGTGAAAGAAGCTAGTTCCAAAAGGTTACATACTGTATAATTCCATGGATATTATATCTTTAAAAGAAAATTATAGCGATGGAAAACAGATTGGTGCATGTTAGGGGTCAGAAAAGGGGGACAGTGTGACCACCAACAGCAACACAAGGAAGATTTTTCAGGAGTGATGAGACTGTTTTGTATTCTGATTGTGATGGTGGTGTCTACATCTACATGTATTATAATTCATAGAATTGTACACCAAAAATAGAAGTCAACTTTACTGTTTGCTAATTTAAAAAAATAAAATTTAAAGTCACCAAAAAAAGCTTATAGTTGAAGACCTCAAAAAAATGGGAGTGGAGAATGATATATAGCAGATCTCAACAGTCTGAAATGTTTTGTTTCTTAAAATAACTGAAGGGGAAAAAATGAGCCATGCTCATTCTGTGTCTGCATGTTATCCTGATGGCAGTGGAGCACCACTGAAGAGCTTTAGGTAAGGCAACTACATTTTAAAACAATTCCTCTGGCTGCAGTCTATAAAGAGAGCCCCAAGTTGCCGTGGGGAGGCTAGCGAGGGGGTGGCTGGTGGGGAGGTCCACATTGGTGAAAGTGCTTAGAGTAGGAGCGTGAGGAGAAACAGGTTCACACACAGCAACGGCCCCTGAACAGGTGCAAAGAGAATGTGAGAAAAGGAGGTTGGAGACCCCGATGATCTGAGGGAACACAGAGGGTGACGGTGGCCAAAAGCCACTCTGAGCAGAGTCCTATGGCATTGCCCATCTATCGAGGTGGGATGTATAATTCCCTTCCTTCTCTGGTTACTCAGGTTGGAACCCTTTGGTCCTATCTCTCCAGCTTTAGATAACAGTGACCTCTTAGAGCTGATGGAAAAGCTGGTGCAGGCAGTGGGCCTGGCTCTGGGAGAGGAGCAGCTGTTCACTCCAGGGTCTCATCATTTCCTTCTCATTCTCTTCCACCTCCTTCCTCTCTGGAGCTAGTTTAAATTTGGGAGAGTCCAGGGTGGAGGTCCAGGGCAAAGAAGGAGAGGAGGAAAGACAGGTTATAATACTGTTCTTCCCAAGTCCTGCTGAGAAATGGCTTCCTAGTTCTTTATCTGCCCTGGATATCGGCTGCAAGGATCTTATCAAACTGCAATTACCCAGCCTGGGTCTGTGCTAATTGGTTCTCTGGAGTGAAGTTACCTCCAATCTGTGTGTTATGGGTGCACAGCTGGAAGTTATTTGAGCCAAGAAGGTTGTCTGTGATGATATGTCAGGGAATCACTGCGGTAGCTGTAAGAACGCAGAGCTGAGACCAGCCTTTGAAGTAAGGAATCGTTTCATGGGTCCTAGTTCTAACCTAAAATGACCAGTCAGCCTCATGTCACCTAGTTCTCAGGGCCCTCTTAGAAGACAGCCAGTATGAGATAATTTCCCTTCATTTTACAAAGAGAGAGAGAGGCGAAGTGGGAGGAGGAAGGAAGAGGAAAAGGGAGGGTTGGAGGGAAGTAAGGAGGAAAGAGAAAGAAAGCAGAAAAAACTCTCTTTGACCCCACTAACTTCCTTGGTTCCAAGATTCTTAACAATTATCTCAATTATGAGATCTCCAGTCACAGCCTCATTACTTTACTACTCACTTTTGCAATCTGGCTTCTGTCTCGATCTGCAACAGAAATTCTATTTGCAAAGGTCCCCAAAGACCTAGGAAGAAGGAAGCTAAGAATTGGTGAGAATCTTAAAAATCGCCTAGTCTACTGTGTGTCTTCTGTACGCCAGCCTCACCAAGGAGGTACATGTTCCCACACGCCCTCATATGGGAGAGCATTACCACGAGCAGCCCATGCCATGCTCTGAATCTAACTATTAGAAAGATGTTTTTGTTGATTTTTTTTTTTTTATATTGAGCCCAAACCTGTCTCCTTACAAATCCACCTGCCCCTTGGGTGGCAGTAAGCAAGCATAATACTTCTTCCCACTGACAGCACTTCAGATATTTTCCCCTAAAATATCAGAACCTGATACCACCATGCATCCTGTGCCTCAAGACAAAGTCCTGGGTGTTACATGAAACCCCTCCTTTCCTCAACTTCTTTGTGCATAATGCGTCCTGTCAGCTCTCTGCCTCCAAAACAGGTTGCCAGTTCTACCACTCTGTCCATTTCTGCTGGCACGACTCTGGTCCAAAGCTTCTCCCAACTCCCATGAAACCCCAAAATCTATTCTCCACACAGAGGCCAGAGTAGTTTGTTTGCAGTTTTTTTTATTGTTGTAAGATATTCATAACATAAAATTGGCCATTTTTCCAATTTTTAATTGTACAATTCAGTGGCATTAAGTGTATTCCCAATGTTGTACCATCGCTGCTGTCAATCTCCAGAACTTTTTCATTACCCCAGATGAAAGTTCTGTACTCATTAAATAATAACCCTCCCATTCTTCTCCCTGCCATTTCCTGGTAGTCTCTGTTCTATTTTGTTTCTATGAATTTTCTTACTCTAGGTAAAACATAAGTGAAAGCATGTAATATTTGTCCTTTTATGCCCAGCCTATCTCACTTAGCATCATGTTTTTAAGGCTTATCCATGTTGTAGTATATATCAAAATAATATTCTTTTTTAAGGCTAAATAATATTCCATTGTATGTATATGTGTGTGTGTGTGTGTGTGTGTGTGTGTGTGTGTGTACCAAATTTTGTTTATCCATTCATCTCTTGATCTGTGTGGTCTTAGGATGGTTACTTAATCTCTCTGAGCCTTAATTTCCTGAACTGTAAAACAAAGTAAATAGTATCTTCTTTTTAAGATGGCTATAAGGGCTAAATGTGGTAGTATATCTGAAGCACATTGTATGTAGTAGGAGATTAATAGATGGAAAGTATTATTATTACATTTCATTGAGTATTCTATTATTATTTTCAATGTTTTAAATCCATGAATTCCTTATATGCACCTAGCACCATCCTTGGCACACGGTAGGCAGTCAATAAATGTTTCATGTTCTTAGAATGTCTCATGTGCTTAGAAAATATTGAAAATGTTCTTGTTCAATTCATTTCAATTATAAAATTAATAAATGTGCGTATGAGTAAGCACTTTATTTGAAAAAGTTGTAATGTCAAGCAAAATACTATGTGTGTGTAAGGGGATGGGGGGATAAATTTTTTGGTATCTCACAAAGCATGCCAGAAATTGGGCTATCTACTACTCCTCTGTACATCACCAGTCCTGGCATTTTTCAATAGACTGTAACTTCAGAACTCATTTTTTAAAGAATTCTTTAGATTAAGGAACTACATCATCTTCTAGTCATACAAATTCAATTAAAATTCAAAGACATTTATTAAACACACTGCAAGAAATACAAAAATAATTAATAAGATCTAATCTTTTCCTTCAAGATGCTCACAGTCTGGATGAGGAATAGGACAAGTATATCAGTGACTGTAGTCAAGATAGAGTAAGACCTGTGGCATAAGAGAGGTCAAAATGGTTCAAAGAAAGAGGCTGTATAAGGTAGGTAAGGGTCTACAGAAAACCTAGAGAAAGAGGCATTTGAGACGGGCAAATGAATGAAGTTGCAGCCAATAGGAGACATATTGGGGAACCTCGAATGGTCCAGTTAGTATTCAGTGTCTGATTACCAGATCTCTGCCACTTGTAGAACAGGAAAGTCCCTGTGTCCAGGAGGTATCATCAACCCACAGCCACCAACCATTGCTGAGCATGTAGACTTGGGCGTAACAGGTGAGGAGAAGACACCTTGTCAATCTATCCCTTGTCAAACAGTTGACATGAAATAAGTTGTCCACCTCCTTCACAAGGGCACGAAAGCAGAGAAAAGTGTTTTCCACTCAATGAACATTTGAATATGATTATTACATTTTATTAATAAACGTTATTACATATTCACTGAATACTGATATAAATAATGAACAAAATTCTGTATTTTATTTTTATCTCATGTTGAAAACACTGTTTCATTTACTCCCACCCCACCTCTGAGACTGGTAGAAACTAAATGTTATTCTTATTACCTACCATATAATTTTAGCTTTAAGAATTATGGGTATGTATTTATCTAGACAGGGAGAGGTTGAATGTATTCTGTATGACCATCACATTATCATTCGATTCGGTGATAAAGAAGACCTCAGCCAGCAGTACACTGGAACCATCTATGCCAGCTCATGAGAGCCAATCATGAGCACCACTTTCCAATTCCATCTTCAGTGACGTCAGGTTGGCAGCTCAAAATCAAAGAGCTTTTCCTTCCTGGAGAACTGGTTAAATATTTACCAGCACACCACTGGATCTCACTGTACAGAAGAGGAAACTAAAGCAGGGAGGTGAAGTAACTTATCCAAGGTCATGCAACCAGTTGGTCATTGAGCTGGTAGTAGCAGGTCACCCAATGCCTATGTATTATTATCCTTTTCACCAGGAACTTGCAGTACTGATTATGATTTAGAGGATGCCTCTAACTAGATAAGAATGTAGACAACAGCACAGGTTATTATTATACAAAAGAAACAGATGCCCTGGTCTTCAAGTCAAAAGCTTGCCAGGGCTAAAAGAGGAACATCCAAACTTCTCTCCCCAGATGGCTCTTTTGTTCCCTCCTCACCACCACCATACGTCTACCCTCCTGACCGGAAGGGTTCCTGAGGGTGGAGTAGCAGAGGATATTTCTATTTCTTCTGGCTTTGCATTGGAGGGAGTGACAGGAGGCATTTCTCAGCCAAGCGCCTTGATGTTTGGACTCCACTTTGCTCTGTAATTAGTGTCTATTTGTCTCCTTAACTTAAACTGGTTTTTAGCAATTTAGAGCCAGGGAGCCCATGTTATTTCAGTGAAGTGATAAAAAAAAAATGGATATGTAATTGAAATCCCGTTCTACTCCTCTGGGAACCTGGTATGTTGCTTCTCTCAGCTGAATGATAAAGATTCAGGGCCCTGATCACAGGCAGATAAGTAGGCTGGTTGATTAGGATGAGTCCCACAGGCAATTCCTAATCTACTAGTCTGTTTGTTAACTATCTGTCTTTTTAGGATATTTAGTTTGTATAATATGATAATAATGCACAAGCTCTTAAAAGGTGAAAATGAACCCAAATTGAGGACAAAAGAGCCACAGCTGGCATCTGCCCTTTCTGCTGCAACAGATCAATTATCAATTAGCCACAGGTTTTTATTGAGTACTTATTGTTTGCACAGCACCAGGTTAAGAAAGAAGAGGTGTAAACGTCCGGTTCCTGGCCTTCAGGAAGCAAAGGCAATAAGGCTTGCCCCCAGGAAATTAATAAATGCTGTAGGAAGGTGAATGCTTTGGTACTAAATATGTGACTCAGACCAAAGGAGCTGCTATAACAGGGAATTTGGATCTTGGCTGAAGAAAGCCATGCAAATCTTCAGAACTCACAAGACCTCCAATCCTCCCTTATAAAAAGCACTGAAGTGTCTGGCCTAATATCAACCTCTGTAGTTCAATGGCATCTCTGTGTCAGTGTGCAGCAGTCCCTGCCTCAGCAGCTTCCAGGCACATCCAGAACCCAGCTTGGCCCCTCCTGTCCTCTGATATGAGGCTTGTGGAAGTGGCTCAAGGGTGACTTTTCTGTCTTCTATGTTTCTACTGTACTTCAATAAATACACTGAAAATGCCCTCCACCCCCTGAGCTCCTATGACATGCTAAACTCTGTGCTAGGTGCTTTGCACATGGCATTCTAATGTCACTCCTCTCACAAATGCATGAGCATGTTCACTAAAGAAGCTAAGTGAGATAAGCCAGGCAGAGAAAGACAAATACTGCATGCTATCACTTATCTGTGGAATCTAAAAAAAAAAGTCTAACTCCTAGAAAGAGTAAAAAAAGTGGTTTCCAGGGTCTGGGGGTAGAGAAATAGGAGAGGTCGGTAAAAGGATACAAACTGTCAGCTATAAGGTGAATGCATTCTGAGGATTTAATGTAAATCATGGTGACTGTAGTTGATAACAGTTGATAACACTGTATTATATGATTGAAATTTGCTAAGAGAGTAGAACTCAAATGTTCTCACCAAAAAGAAAAAAAAGAGATAAATATGTGGGGTGATGGATATGTTAATTAACTAGATAGGGGAATCCTTTCATAATGTATATGAATATCAAATCATCACAATATACTCTTTAAATAATCTACAATTTTATTTGCCAGTTATACCTCGATAAAGCTGGGGTGGGGGGAAGCTAAGGCTAGGAGAGATGGACAGCCTTGTCCAGGGTCACCCAGCCAACATTCTGACTCTGAAGGGCAGGCCTTTCCATCAGCCTTAACCAGGAAATTCAGTAATTCCATAATCAAGTCGCATATCATAATATGCAGAAGCCTAGGCCCCAACCAGTAGATTCTGATCCTCAAAAACCAGAGTGGAAGCAAAGCACCTACATTTTTAACCCATTTCCCAGGTGATATGACCCACCAATGCATGAGAACAGGTGTTGTTACCTGTTTATAAGCTGTCTCTTGTCCCTTCCCTCTCCCAGTCCAAAAGCACCTCAAGATCAGGGATTGAGTCTGAGCCACCTCTGCCTCCAGCAATCAGTGTAGTGCCTGGCACAGTTGAAGTACCCAGTGCTTTTTTGTGGAAATGCTGAGTAGTGTTGCATGGTTTTGCTCTTTGCCAATATTCCACAGGTAGGGACTTATCACACCTGCTACCAGTTCTCGAGACTTGGCTCACATAGTGCCTCAGGGGGCTAGTTTGCAACATGTACAACATGCCAGCACCTGCAATGCACTCCCAATTACCCACATGGGGCTCCCTATGTGCTAGATCCTCTGCCACCTACCCCTCCCTCTGCCGGGTGTTGCCTGCTCAGGGAAAGCTGGCTGAATGTCACCTAACCACATAAAGCATAATCGAGAAGAAGGAGATGACAGAAAGACTCAACAGGATATTTTAAATGAGCACAGTGTTGAATGCTGGCTGAACCTTGGTGTGAGGTTGGATGCCCCGCTTTCCCTTCCCATTTATGTGGAATTGTTATGTGTCACGGAGACACATAATGTTTGACGGGAAAGAACCCAAGAGACTGCTTTGACACATGCTCCCCAAAGTATATTTCTGATAGCATCAACATCCATAGGACATTAATAAGGGTTCTACAAAATTTGGACCAAACCAGTGTAAAACAAAAACAAAAACAAAACAAAACAAAAAAACAGTTCTTCCTGTGATAGGCCTTCTAAGAGATAGAAGCATAATGCTAATCTGCACTTTGATCATCTTTATATATTATGTAGTATTTCTCAAACTTTTTTTTTTTTACTTTTTTTCTGGAACCCTTCTTTCTGGAAAATTTTCACTAATGGTGTGAGGAATACATTTTGAAAAACCATGATCTGGGACAATTGTCTTGGCTCCAAACCTCAATGTTCATTTTGCAGATTAAAAAACTTGAGAGTCAAGAAAGGAAAAAGGAGTCGACAAGTCCTCAGCTGGTTAGTGCCGGATGCACCTTGTATCTCAGGGATGCTGAGTCACCTCTACTCCCAGGATCTTACCTGAGACTGCCACATGCCCAAAAGATGGTCCTTGTAGCCAAGATCAATGCTGGCAACTTCTGGGGAACATCCTCTCTTCAGCGTACAGCCTTTCACTCTGCCCAAAGGTGAGAAACAGAATGAGCACCATGGAACACTTAGTACTTTCATTCTACTGCTTGCCAAGCTGTTGCTCTTCCCAGAGCCTCTCCAGAGCTCAAGGAGAAGAAACACACGGGACTCGTGGGCTTCAAGGAACCAGAGGCTATGAGAGGTTAAAGAGGTTAAGGTATAGGTCTGAATCATTCAGCTAGTAAAATGACAACCTTGGGACTTGAATCCAGAGCTTCCAACTTATGTTCCATCCACCCTTTGACAATTCTGTCACTGGTGCCAGAAACTAGCTGTCAGCTCACTATGTGGTAAATGAGCACTGTACCTGTCCAGGGCCTCTTAATAGGCTGAGAAGCTCTTTGCTATCCAGTTCAGAGCTGGGCTTGCTAACCTCGCTCTCCTGGGATGAAGAAGCAGAGTGAGTGATATGTTCCCCCTGGTGTGACTACGTGTCTAATTCCTTCTCAGGGCCTTCTTAAGCCCTTGGCCTCAATTATGTTCCACGACCAGCAAGTGACACAAATTAATTATCTGCTGGGGAAAGAAAGGCTTTCTTTTATCTGTTTGAAAGTAGTCTCCTTCTCATTTCAAGGATTGGCCTCATAAATTCCAAGGAAGGACAAAGAAGATGGCTGCTAGTAGGAGGGAGGGAGAGAAAAAGAAAGACAAGAAAGGAAGAAAGGCAGTAGAAGAGGGAGAGGAAGAAGAGAAAAGGGAGTGGTAGAGCATGCTGAAGACATTATGATAGAAGAATTTTAGACCCCGGTAAGGTACAAAGGAGGGGGAGCTTATATCTGCTAAGGGAGGATGAATGTCAGGGAAGGCTGTAATGTTTAAGCTGTGTTAAATAGTTTAGAAAATGCAAACTCCAGGAGGAAAGGAAACATCTTTGTTTAATTCACCATCATGTCTCCAGTGCCTATCACAGTGATTGGCACACAGTAGATGCTCGATAAACATCCATCTGTGGAATGGATGTATTAATCAGTAGACATTGGCCATGCAAATGAAGCAGGAAAAGCCAGTTAGGGAAGAAATAGCCGTGTAAGCAAAGCTAGTTGAAATGACCAGCAGTTCTCCATGACTGGAGCACAATGTTTGTGTTATGTATGAGTTGGAGAGGCAATATGAAGTTGGACAGGCAGGCAGGAACTGAAGATCTGGATGGCCTCTGTGCTGAGGGTTCTTAATCATAATGAAATAAGAGCAAATTCCTGTGATGTGTAAAATCCCATTTCATATTCACAGCTACTCTGTGAAGGATGCAAGGAAGCTCACAAGGCTTACAATATCACAGAGCAAGAGTCAGTACCTGATTCTGAACCCAAGCCCTGTGATCTTTCTATGACAGGTGTCTGAGCACAGACGACTCGCATACCTTCGTGCTTTCCCTTCAGCCACTGATTCTGCTCTGGCTGGGTTCAGAGCGTGGACAAGTGTTTCATGGCAAATAAAGATGGCAAATATGCTGAAAAGAATATCTATGATTCATTCCAAAGCCTAGTAGGTGGTCATTTATTTCATCGGACAATCTTTCCAACTTCCTGTGCCTCTGTAACTACTCTCATATGCTCAAGGGTAGGTTATTCCAAAGATAGCTATAAACAATGGAATGAGAGCTTTGTTTCATTTCCCTTGTTGCCTCAGATATAGACAAGCCCCAACAATTGGACACTCGCCTAGGCATGGCCCATCCGAAATTGCGTTGAGGACAGGATGTAAAAGGCATAGAAGACATAATCTCTAGCTTCTAGAGATGTGCACCCATATGAGGCAGGAAGCCAAGTGCTGCCAAGAGAATGGATGACATGGGAATAAACTATTCTTCACGCATGCTTTCTGCTTGGGCAATGGGAGGCAGCGATAAAGAGGGCCTGTGAAGCAAAAAACCTGGGTTTCATCCTGGATCTGCCACTTGCTGGTTAGATGAACTCAGCTATCATAATAATACCAAATGCATACAGAGGGCTGTACAGTTCAATACATAATCTCATCTGAACTGTATAGTACTGGAGATAGTGTGGAAGCAAGCACTTGTTGCAAATCCCATTTTCTAGATGAGGAAATTGAGGACCAGAGAGCGACTTAGCTAACGTCGTCTAGAAACCATTAGGTCTGAGACTTCTCTGCTTCAAATCCTGTGGCTTCCCACTGTGCTTTATCAAGCAGGAAAAGCCAAGTTCCCTGAGCAGCACCAACAACAAATAGTAGCAAGAACCAGACAAAAGCCAGGGTGGGGATTTCAGATCCCCAAGGTCTTGTGCCAAGGGGCCTGGGGAAGGGAAACCGGAGCCTCATTAACATAGAGGTGGGGACCCCAGGACTCCTGGGCTTCTTTCTCAACTTCCTCAATCCTTTGCCCACTGCCCTTCTCTCCCAGGTTGCAGACTAATTATAAAGCTGTTGATGTAAATTATTCTAATAACTGGTGCTAATTTATACACATTTACATATAATTTGCAATTCATTTGCTGTCCACAAACTTCACTAATTCAGACCAAAGTAGAGAAGCCTACTCTAAAATGAAGAATCAAACTTATAAAATAATTCAATAGTGTATCACAGAAGAGTCTTCTTTAAAATCGAGCGTGCAAGATAAAAATAGGTATTGTCAAAACTCTCCTTGAAAATCCTTAAAATCTCTAAAATATGGGCTCTCAGAAGTTCAAAAGCCAAAAATTAATTCCTTTTCTTTTCTCTTTGAATTTGAGCTATGGAAGAAAGGACAATAGGTAAATAAAAGCCTCTCCCCCACCCACTCCTTCTCTGCCTCCCCCGATCCCTCTCTGACTTTCAATGATGGGATTCAGGAAGTTGAAGTTCAATTGTATGATGTGATTCCACCTACTAACTCAGTTTGAACAAGTAAAATTTTCCTAGTGCAAATTTCTCAATCACTCAACATATGTAGATTGTAATTACTCAACTGAGACAGGAGAAATCATAAGGTAAATTGGACTTAGATATATGTGGACCCTGTAGTTAATGAACATGATTCAGGGAGCCCAATTGTGACACCTGGGTTTGTGAGGTATACACTAGATGATGAATTTGGAGAAAGAAGTATTGTGTTAAATATAATAAGTACCCATATAAATAATGTATGTATTGTCTTTGGTTGAGTACACTAGAAGCAGTTTCTAAGTAGGGAGTCTTGCTCAAGCGATTTACTGGGGTTGGAGGAGTGAGGGAGGTAAGAGAAGACAAGAGGGGTGGGGGAGCTAGGTGAAAGTGTAGTCTCAACTGGGAAGTAGCTCCAGATGGTCCCATGGGGAAGCTCTAATCTGGAGCATTACGTGCATCACAGACTCAGTACCACCTTGAGGACCTCTGCTCCCCTCTGCCAGTCAGTCACTGGCTGAGATGAGCTCCCAGGAAAGGGGATTGTTATCTCCAAGTTGGGTGGCAGACACTCATAGCAGGTAAAGGGAATCTGGGTCGGACACCAACAGCATCTACTACAGTCCACCTTTGCACAGCTTTGATCCACTTATTTCTCTCATTAAGTTTACTCCACCCAGGATCCCGATAGATCATAATTTTCTAGAAAACACAGAAAAGAAAAGGTAAGATAATTACCCACAGCCCTGCTACTTGTTCCCCAGGCCATGCTGTTACTCCTTTTTTCTATCTTTACCACCCCTTCTAGATTTCCCCTCACATTTAACTAGCACTTCTGTTGATCTAAGTAACTTGCCTAGTGGGTTGATTTCATTTGTGCTGCCCAAGCCAAGGGTTTTCCAATGTCGCCTGATAAATGGGTTGTGAAAGAATTCTCAAGAGTGGAATGTGCTACCTCGAAAACCCAAAGAAGCCTAGTAGGTTTATGTTTCTTTCTTAGTGATAGGAGGTACAAGGATCAATAACTGGTTCTGGAGGACTCTCCCTACATTATTCGTCCCCTAAAACTTCATTGATGTGGCCATAAGTCTCTAGGATTCATTGTCAGCCCTCTGGAAAGTATGTATCTTTCCATGGCATCCAGACTATTTGTCACTTCTTTTCATTGGGTCCAGTTAACATGATGGCATCAATACAGTGGACTCTTGTGATGTTTTATAAAATGTGCCGATGGTCTCGGTTACTTTGGACTGTGTTACGAACAGAGAATTAATATTCTCCCTGACACAAGATGGTGAATATATCCTGTTGTCTCTTCCATATGAGTGTTTACTGCTTTTGACCCTTCTTGCTATGGATATGAAAAAAAAAATGCACTTACCAGATCAATAACTGCATACCATTTTTCCAAGGCTATGCTAATCTACTCTAGTAAATATAAGATGACTGATGTAGAAGCCACATTTGGGACTATTACTTGGTCAAACTTGCCGTAGTCCACTGTTATCTGTTATGATCCACCTTACTTTTGTAGAAACCAGACTGGTGAATTATATGGGACTATGACAAAGAAACACCACCTCTGCATTCTTTAATTCAGTTAGGTTGAAACTAATATTTGCCACGCTCCCTGAAATGTGCCATTATTTTTTATTTACTATCCTGGTGAAGAGAGGGAACTTTCAGGGCGTCTACTGGCCTTTCTACTCAATAGTCTTTTTCCTATAGGTCAAAGAACAAAGCAAATATTAAACCTTCTATTATGTCTATTCAGTTATATTTTAGCAGCCCAGGAAATTACCAACAAGTGGATATTTTGAGACACTCCTGAGCCAAGACTCTATTTATTACCTGAGCCTCTGTCACCTAATAGGGGTATCATAATTGTGCTTTGTATCCCCAGGTATCAGTGTCAACTCAGATCTTGCCTTTAATAAACCTCACAAGGTTCTGGGTTTTTCTTTTCCCCAATGCCTCATTTTGTAAGTAAATATAGGTCATTTAGGGAAGAACTGGGGGAATCATTACTGTATACCATGTATACACTCATCAGAGTGTTACAAAGACTGTCTTCATGATAACCTGGCCTCTCCTTTAGTCAGTGCATTCTGAGTTTGAGAACTAGGTTTGAGAAACCAGGCAAATAATCATGACTTTCTATTGGAGAGATTGAACTTGGCTTTATGTTTATCCATTCTTGATCTCTTTTGAAGACGGATGATAGATATAGATAGATAGATGATAGATAGATAGATAGATAGATAGATAGATAGATAGATAGATAGATAGACAGATAGATAGATAATATGAGAGTATCCTTGCTGGTTGCCCATCGATCTTGTCTCTAAGTACACCATGATCTATGTATCATTTCCAGTAAACACTGCAGACCAGGTTCTCCTGACTGCCATTCCAGCCTGTTGACTCTTATGGTAATTATCCTAACCTTGCCTCTGACAATTAGGTGCCATTATCTGGCCTCTGCTATTCTGAGACATCCCCATTTCTACCAAGGAGCCCAGTTCTGTAACAGGGTCTTCATCAGTCCTACCACTGGACCCTCTGGTGATGTCAGTTTCCCTTACCACTTTAGCAGCCAGAGAATCATCTAAGCCCCCTTGAGGAGCACGGTCATTTGGTGGATTTTTCAGATTATAGAACAGATTGATTCTAGCATGCCCACTTCTCTGAGCCTTTGATCTCTTCATACTCAGTTCACCATGGCAATTCCAGCAACTCTGTTTTGTTTTATGTGGGCCATCGCTTTAGCCAAGCTTCCAAGAGCCATCTCAGCAGTATATTAAAACCAAACTTCAGGGCCTTTGCCAGAGCACTATATGCTATGTCATGGGAGAGTGTCCTGTATTGAAAAACTCTCTCCAACCAGCTTTAAATTCTGGCCCCCTCCCCATCCAGGCCCTTCTGGATCCACTCCTGGATCCTGCTACTCTATTATAGCCAGGCCCTGTGGTTCTAGATATAATCCTCTAATCCTTTCACAGGACCAGCACTTCTCCAGTCTGGCTATGCTGAGATTTGACCCTAATTTGTGGTTCTGGTGCCTGAAGCAGGAGGTAGGAGTAGATCTGAGGAGGGCAAGCACTTTCTTTAAGGCCTCCTTTAAGGGTTCTGTATTATCTTTAAGCAAATGTCCTTTAACAAGGGACAATAGGCCATTTGTGCAAGCCCAGTGGTTTAGGGAATTCTGGGGAATCAGTTATTAAGTACGTCTACCCAGATATTCCCATCCCAAGTATCAGGGCCCTGCTTTCAGCATAGGTAACCTACCTCAGCTGAAAATTCAGTCTTCTTCACTCCTACAATTAAGTTCTGTCACTCCTACAATTAAGCCCTATGTGCCTGATTTTTAGCTCTGTCTACTACTGGCTATAGGAATGAAGGTCTCTTTAAATGTTATGATTTGTTTTAAATTGTTAATTAATAAATTTGAGCCTGTCATTTTCTCTCTTCAACAAACCAGTGGTGCTTAGCAAAAGCCACTCAGTTCTACAGACTTTATAGTTGTTATTTTCCCTAACCCTGTATTGTTGATTGAATTCAGTCTCCTCAAAAATTCATATGTAGATGCCCTAACCCCCAATGTGACTGTGTTTGGAGATAGGACCTTGAAAGAAGTAGTTAAGATTAAATGAAGTAATTAGGGTAGGGCCCTAATCTAATATGACTCGTATATTTATATGAAGAGAGAGAGATGCGAGGGATGAGCATGAACAGAAAAAAGGTCATGTGAAGACATAACAAAAAGGTAGCCATTTTGCAAGCCAAGGAGAATGGCCTCAAGAGAAACCAAATCTGTGGTCACCTTGATCTTGGACTTCCAGCCTCTAGAATGGTGAGAAAATAAATTTCTGTTGTTTAAGCCACCCAATCTATGATGTATTGTTATGGCAGCCTGAGCATGATAGTACACCTCTCAAATCTACAAGACATTGAACCAGCTAGTGCACCCTCTCTCCAGTTCACCTAGGTAAAGATCTTAGCAATCACACTGTTACAGCTTGCAAGAGACTATCAGTATTCCACCTACCACCAGCAATGAGGTCTCCATTACAATCCAATTCTAGAATCCTTATTTAGTCACTGACTTTGTTTTCTGTTTATTTCGTTGCTTTGTTAAGACCACTCTCGATACAAAATGTTTTAAGTCAAGTTCTCCAAAAGTCACAATCTCAGAGAAGGACTTTCATTCAAATTATTAATTGGAGACATATAATCAGGAGAAGGGTATTGAGAGGAGCAAAGCAGGGCAAGGGGGTAAAAGCTAAGAAGGAATCTGCCCTTGGCTGTAAACTAGCTTCAATCTGATCTCAGGGGAGCCCGCAGTGCAAATAGTTAACAGCAGGTGGGAATGGGTGTATCAGCCAGTAAAGGGGACCTTGGTGGGGCATCAATAGCATAATGAGAGAGAGAGAGAGAGAGAGAGAGAGAGAGAGAGAGAGAGAGAGAGAGAGGAGAGTTGGATGGATAGATGATGATAGATAGATAGATAGATAGATAGATAGATAGATAGATAGATAGATAGATAGACAGACAGACAGACAGACAGACAGATACAAATAGATGATGGATCATAGCTAGGCAAGTAGGCAGGTAGTGTTTGTAGCAGTTGACAGAGCACAAGAAGCCTAGAAATATTTAAATCAACATACTCTCTACTAGATGAAAAAACATACATGGCCTCATTGCCTCTTCAGACAACACATTACTACACACTGATGATGATGGTCAGAAAGAGTACTACAGTACTACAGTAACACAGAGGAGGTTCACTGTTATAAGTCAAATTGCCCAGCAATCAGTTCCTGAGATAGAGATGAGCCTTCAGCAAACTTATTAGGGGATACTCATGGGATCAGCACCAGTGAGAAAGGGAAAGCAGCACAACAGAGCAGAGAGAGGAGTTGGGCTAAAATGCAGCCTCATTAAAGGCTGTACCCAACACCACAGGAAACTGAACCTAAAATAATCTAAGAGTTGTACCAAGCTGAAATGAAGGGCCCAGGAATTGACACATTTGCATGCATGGACCAATTGTTGACTATAGGTGGCCCCGAGAAACGGGCATAACTTTGAACAAAAATGACTGTTTAGCAAGGCAATTTTTAAGGAGGATTAACAGGAGAGGGTCGTCTACTAACAACTCTCCCAAAAGCTAGCAGAACAATTCCTTCAGAGAGTTCTGGGCTGTACTGCACAGTGTCCACTATAATCACCTAACCTAGTCTAAGAGAGTGGGGAGGTTTCCATGATGAGATAGCATATGAACTGGATATTGCAAGAGAGTAGGAGTTAGGTTGTGGGCCAGGGACAGCCCTTTTCAGTTCTTCAATGCAAGATTGGGATGTACTCAATTAGGCTGTTTTCACCAAATTCTTTTTTGGGGAAAGAAACAATTAGGAACCATTAACTAGGATACCTATTCTCTCTCTCTTTTGTTTTCCTTTTTAAAAACAAGCCAGAAAATATGCCTTAATTAACCTGCTTTTCATTTGGAAGACAACAGCAGAGCTTTTGAGTGTGTCAGCTTGCTTGAAAATGAAATAAAAGAGAGCTTGTCAAACATCTCCCTACAAGGGCAGGAAAGCAAAATCAGGAGGTGAAAGGTTGGGTAGGACGATTGCTCAGATTCAAGAAACTATATGCAAGGCACTAATTGGACTGCCAAAATGTGCTGGGGAAGAGAGGAGAAATGTGGATAAACAGTTTTGCAGCAAGGGGTCAGTGATGAGGTCAGGGAAAAGGTGCAGACAGGCCCTCCAACGAAGCAGGGGCCTGAGGATTAAGTGGAGTTTCAGAATGAGGCTGGGTCAGCCCACAGGGGCTAATGCCTGTTTCAGGCTTAGGTCCAGGCCACATTCCTCACCACCACCACTATGTGCACCCTACCAGTATGCAACATCACTGTGGAGGAAACTGCTGGTGGGAAAAAGGAGAAGATTAATGAGCATGGCATTCCCATGCCATGGGAAAGATCAGGTAGGGCAGGCTCCTGGAAGGTCCCCAAAGAGCAAGGTGAAGATCATGAAAGAAGGGGAGGGACAGGGTCTAATGCTGCTAGGGCCAGTCAAAGAAGGTCACTCACAGCGTTGAGACAGAAGAGAAAGCTTAGGGTAGGAAGTGGAGGTAAAGAGAGGAGCTTGCTTTCCCAGCTCATTCTCCACTTGCTGTTTCTTCACTTTTCACTTCTCAGTAGAGTTCTTTTAGCAAATGGAATGGGACACCCAATGGGGCGCCCCTTCATCCTCAGTCCTACTGCTCCTCACTGTTGCCTCTGGCCTCTACACAAAGTGGTTCCCAGAGGACGGCCTCAAAGTCTAATTCCACTGTCTTTCTCCTCCCTGGTCCTTTCAGTAATGGAACTCCCTAGAAGTCAAGTGTATTATCCTGATGCCTGAACATTTTAGTAGAAAGGCTCTGTCCAAGCACCTGGTGTCATTCGTTCATCCATTCATTCATTCTTTTGTGCACTTATTAATTTTTCAAACATTATTTAAGCACCTATGTGCCAGACATTCTGTTAGAAATGAACAGTATACAACCCCTACCTTTTTGAGCTCACATCTAGTGGGAGGGATAAAGCTGTAATCCAGTATGCATACCATAAGTGATATTAGGCTGCAAAGTGAGTGGAGAAATTACTTCTGCCTGGAGCTGGGAGATGGGTAAATTTCAATAGGAATTGGCTTTAAGGGTTAAGTAGGCATTGATCAGATGTTAAAGAAGGTGAGAAAATTTTTCCAGGCAGCAGAACAGCATGTACAAAGGTACAGAGGCATGAGAATATGAGCTATGTATGTAATACATGATGAATAATCTGGTAATGTCAGAGCATAGTCTGTACAGGTAAGTAATGGAAGGTGATTGTGGAAGGCTATAAATATGAGCCTAATTTTTAAGATGCTGTGTTAGTCTGCTTGAGCTGCCATAACAAGATACCATGGGCTGGGTGGCTTGAACAACAGAAATTTATTTCTTCACAGTTCTGGAGGCTGGAAGTACAAAATCAAGGTGCTGGCATGGTCAAGTTCTGGTGAGACCTCTCTTCTTGACTTACACCTTCTCACTGTGTCCTCCCACGGCCTTTCCTCAGTGTATGTGCATGAAGAGAGAGTGAACAAGATCTGTGATGTCTTTTTAGAAAGGCACTAATCCCATCATAAGGGCCCCACCTAATGACCTCATCTAAACCTAATTACCTCCCTAAAGCCCCATTTCCAAATATCTTCACATCAGGGGTTAATGCTTCAACCTATGAATTTTTAGAAATATCAGTCTCATAGCAGAGGGGGAAATGAAATAGCGGGCCAAGAGTGGAAGCAGAGAGCCAAGTTAGGAGGCAATTGAAATGATCAAAACAAGAGGTGATGAGGGTTTGGCAGTGAATTACAGAAGTGAAGGAATATTTTTCAAATAAGCACATAGTGGGTTTTGAGAGAGTTTGTGGCTATCTTCAGGCTGAGGAGTGGGTAAGAATGGTCATAATACTGATGCTGCAGGCAAAAAAGAGAAGTATTCAACTTGTGACTATTCCCTTCCCTTGCATTCATTATTTGGCCGTTCTCCCTCCAGGAGATGAGGGGAATGGGAATTTGGGAGCACAAATGGCAAGGCATATTATGGTCCAGATTGTGGTCATATTAGATGACCTCTGATCTATGACTGCTCCTCTCACCTTTTGTTAGGGCATGAAAGGCTAAGCTTCCTCGTTGGGAGTGGGAATGAGAAGTGAAGTCCTCACAGAAATGATAGAAATAAGTCAGAGCTGACATGTTCACCGCAGACTGGTAAACCCCACCCACTACCTCACCCAGTATCCAGATCACACATGATTACTTAACTAGGTGACCACACATCCTAATTCACTCAGACAGTCCCAGTTAATACTTGTCATTCAGGCAAAATTACTAATACTGTCCCTGTCATTCTGAAAAGTGTCCCAGTTTAGATGACAAAATAACTACATTAACTGCAGCCTTCTTTCCCACTGAGCCCAGATGCAATCTCAAAATTCTTCTTACATCAGCCTACTTTCTAAGCAACAACTATCAATCTATCAGGTATTGAAATCTACTTAATGCCTTTGATAAAAGAAAGAATATAGATCCAATATTAGCTGGGCAATCTCAGGCATGCACTTTGTCCTCTTTGAGCCTTCACTTCCTTATGTGACAATTGTAATAATAGTGTTAACTACCCAAAGGGTTATGTGAACAACAAATGAGGTAGTGCCTGGAAATGTGCTACACAGTGGTGCTTTTTTTTTTTTTTTTAATTATTTTTCAAGAGCAAAAACAGCCGGCATTGTAGAGTCACAGGGGCGTTGGCATCTGCCCTGCTTCTGCTCTAGTAGGAGACCATGATCCTTCTCGGGAAAGAGGCTGCTGATGCTAGCAACTCCTCCTGGAGTTTAAACCTCTCCTCCCCTAATCCTCTCCTCCTTTGTAGACAAACAACAAAATCCTCCATCACCCCTGCCCCTCAGATCAACTCCATCAAGAAGTGAGGCTTCTCTTTGTACTACAGCAAACACACATCTCTTACTGATGCTCCCCTGGGATCCTCTGTAGCAACACATACGCAGATTTGAAGTTTCAAGTGTGTTTAATGCTCAAGGGTCTCATCTCAGTTCAAGGACAGTGTTTTAAGTCCCCAAGAAGATGAGAACAAAGTTTCGAATGCAGAAAGAAACAGATTCTTAGCAGGCTTGAATGAGAAAACAATCCCATCCAATTGTAGCAGCCAGCTCTGAAGAAAGTAAAAAAGGAAACAATTGATTGGGAAGCCTGAGTTCTAACCCAGCCATGAGCTAGAAGCCTGACCTAAGCTGGCACCACCTCCTTGACTTGTAATAAGCATGGAACTAAGCATGCAAGATGTGGGCTGCTGAGGACAGTGGGCAGAGAAGCAAACCTATCCAAGGTATGGAAGATAAAAGCCTAATGTAGGGAAATGCCCCTTGAAAGATTACTGCTCCAAGGAGATGTCATCTGGTCAAATCATAAAAATCCAAAGTGAACGGAGCTAATCACCTGAGGTACATTCATTGATAAAAGTATGGCATCTTTTTTTCCTTTTCAAATGAGGTACATTATTTCAGAAACAAACCATAAACATACCTGCAGGTACAAAGGGAGTCAAGGCTTCAGGAAAGAAGAAAGGAGTCTTCTGGGAACTCCTGAAAGAAAGAAATATGAGGCAGATGGCTCCTGAGATTAAAGTCTACTCATGGATTCAAGAAAGACGTGGCCAAAAGTTTGGATAGAGAACAGGAGACGCTTGGGCCAGGAGAGAGGCTGCTGTCAGAGGCCAAGGCGAGCTTAGTGGTACCTGGTATTCTGAAGGAGTAAGGCCAGCAGGCTGGGCTCATGAGTGAGGGGTAGACGGGAAGATCATTTTGTTGTGTCATGAGAAAGTTTGGGTCTCTTCTTGACCCCCTGACTTCGCAAAATTGGAAATATAATCCCGCTACCTCTCTCAGGGGATGGTTTATGTTGAGCTCAGAGCACCGTATTCATCTTTGTATCATCTGGAGGCAAGTACAATGCATACATGTACTGGGTCAATGATTTAGCCCCTGCTGCTTTTTAGAACACTTGGGGACACTTTATAAAAATATTGTAGCCTGAGGCCACTCTCGGACTCTTTGAATTAATTGGTCTGGGCAGAGGCCTGGGAGATATTCATAACTCCCCAGTTTATCTAAGTGGAGCCAGGTGTATAAACCATTGCACCAGGTGAGCTGAATGAACCAAACATTTGGAGATCAATGCCAGCTCTTATTCACAATGGCAGCATCCCCTATAAGACCACTGACACTGACATTGGCATGGTCTGGTGAACAAGTCTTTTCAGGAGGCCCAGTTATCCATCAGAAGGCTTTCTGGTAAAAGCAATATCAGCAAATAGGAATCGGCCTTTGCTGATAGAATCTTCACAACAACCACTATGGTTGAGTTTTACACTATTCTTTCTATAAAATTATTTAGAGTGATATTATGCATATCTCTCCATTTTATTCTCATAACAAATCATGGTGAGGGATATTTTTTTTTCCTGTTTCATAAGTGAATAAAGTGACATGCTCCCCAATCCTACACCCCCTAAAGTGATATGAGCTGTCCCAGGTCATTCAATTCCCTGATGTGGAACCAATGACTCTGTGCAGAGGAATGGGCTAACCTGGAAGCTGAGAGCTAACCTGGGAGTCTAACCTCTTCCTGGCATCTCTTCTACTCTGCTCTTCATGACGCAGGCACACGCACGGGCTGGGCCAACGTAACCAGGCATTCAATTAGGCAGATTTCAAATTCAAGAGGGTCCCATTTCCTTTATTGTGACCTGGTAGCGAGGATAAGGAAATGCAGGAGCATGAGGGTTTAATCACAGATTTAATAAACATTTCCATCACTGCCTGGAGTCTGATATCTACCAAGGCCCAATGACTTCTTGAACTAACTTGTTGAGTGATTGCAAACTTCTTTGAGAGCCTCATAGGAGATGACTTTCTATGCAGGTTGAGCATGCGCACAAACACAAGCCTGATCAAATGAGAACCCTAGCTCTTTTTCTCTCTTTCTCTCTCCCTCATATGTGCACGTGTACACACCCTCCTCACAATGTCATAATGTCTATGTAAATTGGATCTTTAATATCCTTCAGATAAATGGCTTCAGAAAGAACATGGATACAATAGTCTGTCTCTGAGTTAACATGATAGGCTCTGCCTCCCAAATTGGCTCAGAGAAATTATCAGGAAGGAAGGAAGGATCAGAGGAAATAATAAACCTGCTTACCTGCTCATTAATTTAATCTCCCCCCACCCTCTCTTCGCCTTGTGGTTTCACTACTCATAAAATAACTAGATAACGTCGTCGAAGTCCTAGATGAAAGGAAAACTAGGACTGGAAGCTCTAAGATTAAAGGAGAATTTTTTGGATTAGTCTTTGATTTTCTCCTCTCTCTTTTTTCTTCTCTCTTATTTTGTTCTTTTAATCTCAGAGGTGACTAAGGAGACTTCTTTTGTTCTTGTCTCTGTTGAGCTGGTCAATCCAAAGCCTTCCCCTGGCAGATCTCACAGGCAACTTGGAGCCTAGGACAAAAAGTTCAGGTTGGGGCTACAGTCAGGGAAATTGCCTACAAACTCACTGGACAAGATTTGTTGTTTTGGGTGATGTATGTGTGCAGGGACTCTCCTCCTCATAGTTTTGGTGGAACTCCTTCTTGCAATTTCTTGGGTACCCTTCTAATTACCCTCCTTATGGGTATCTCTACTGCTTAAAAGGCTTGAGATGAGGTTGGGGAGACCCATCTAGCCTGCAGAATCTTAGATTTCAGGGGTGTCATAATGCCTTCTCAAACATGTGAGCAAGACTGTGGACATCTCCAACATTGTTCAAACAAGTATTATATAAGTCACAAAGATCCCTCCCAAGGTCTACCCTTTCCCTCAATATAACTAGCAAAGATGAGATAGCCTGCTCAAATTCAGAGAGTTTGTTCTCAGACTTTTTCACTCCTCTTGGGAGCTCCTGGCATCTCAGGTGGTGAGCACTGGCCTGTGAGTGCTAAGTAACCACATCTTTATTCATTACTCTTGCTTCAAGGGTATTTCTTGCATCCTCTCCAAAGTCTAGCAAGAAGAAATCAGACCAGGCACATATATATATCACAATCAATGGCCTTGAGTATGCTCCAATGGTAGAAGGTAAGATTAAGATAATGATTTCAAATTTTCTTCAGATAGGTGGTCTAATGCATTCTTATGGCCATGATGCAGCCTTAGAAACCCTCTTACACAGCCCTCTAGGATATCACTAACAGTTATTGTGAATTCCATCCTAAGGTTAAATTTATTTACAATCTTTGAACCCATAGCAACAAGAACTGAAAATAAAGAGAGAATTTGGAAGTTATCTCAAGTGGGGAATAATGGTGAATGAGAAGGTGCATTTAGGAGGTAAAAGAGTAGATCATTGCTTTTTTTATGTCTCCGAGTACTCAGTACATCTGCCAAACAAAACATTTTAACTTTATTTTATGTAGTTGTTTCCTATCTCATTTAACCATAAGGGCAAGGAGTGTCTTATTTTGTCTACCCATATCATTTAGCACAATATCAATATCAATAGACAAATAACGATAAATGTATTTAAATGAATGAGTGAATAAGTAAAAGTATACCTGATGATCCTGAAAAAAATGGTGATGCCACTGACAGAGAGAGATGATAAAGAACTAGGTCAGTTTAACAAGGAAATTGTTTTTTAAAAAATGTTTCATCTCAATATAAGTACTTTATAGAAGCTAAGAGCATCTAAAGATGAACTCTGCTTTTCGGGAGGTGAAGATGGCGAGGATAAAGATAGTTACCATTTATCTCAGATCCATCTCATGCAAACTTCACCACAGTCAGGTGACACAGGAACAGTTATCATTCTCCTTTGACAGGTGAGAAAGCCAAATCTTAAGGAGGTTAAGTAATTTATCTAAGTAATAAAGTTGGGAAGTTGTAGAGACAGGCTTTATTTATTTATTTATATATTTTTATTTTTTAGGCGAGGCAACCCTTGGTTGACTTCACAGATTGCAAGGGCCTTGTCATCTTACAATTCCTTATTATTATTATTTTTTTATGCCTACAGCACCTGGCTTTCCTAGGTGGTCTCCCATCCAAGCACTAACCAGGCCCAACCCTGCTTAGCTTCTAAGATCAGACAGGATCAGGCTTGTTCAGAGTAGCATGGCTGTAGACAAGACAGGCTTTAAAACCCAGGCTCACCTGATTCTGGAACCTTGATGCACTCACTGCCTCTCAAACAGCAAACTTCCATGCCCTGAATATGTATATCTGAGGAACTCCACACCCTTAGCCTTTCACTCCTCACCCTGATGTGTGTTGCTCTTGCACCATAAACAGCATCTTCTCTCAGACTTCTTCTTTGGAGTCCAGACCGTCCCCAGGTGGAGAGATCACTCGAAGACTTTTTCTGGGCTCAGATGCTAGTGCTCCCCCAGACCCACCCCTGAGGAAATAAAGATTGAAGAGGTGGGTTCCTGTTCTAACATTTCCTCAGCCTCTTCATTGGATAGCCACGTGAGAAAGGATTAACTTTGTCCTGAGAAATGCTTGGCCCTTGCCCAGCTTCTAGGAGGTAACCTCTAAGCCCTTGGAATGTCAGCTTGATAAGAGTATCTTTCTTTATCTTGAGGTCAGTATCAGCTTGACCTCTGGAGGAGCAAGAGGTTAAGGTCCACCATACAGTCACTCCATGTCTATGCGACAGATCCCTAGAAAAAACTAGACACCAAAGCTTTGGTTTCCTTGATAAGCATACTTTGTGCATGTTGCCACACATCATTATTGGGAGAAGTAAACGCTGTTTAGATGACCCCACTGGGAGAGGACAACTGGGAGCTCATGCCTAGAACTCTCCTGAACCCTGCCTATGTGCCTTACCCTGTCACTAATTATAATCTGTATCTGTTTGCTGTAATAAACTATAGCTGTGAGTGTAACAGTTTCACTGAGTTCTGAGAGCCTTTTGAGTGACTCATTGTACCTGAGAGTAGTCTTGGGGATTCCTAAAGAATATGTATATCTGAGTTCCTCAGATATACATATTCAGGGCATTGTTTCTTCTCTTGATTCCACTGTCTCTGCCTGCTCCCCCTCATCACCTTTTGCTTCATGGCTGGGCCTGGCTCTCTACATGTTCCCTTGTACCTGTCCCTTTGGATCTCTTTGTCTCCAAGTTTGCATTGTCCAAGGATGGCAAGTGCAGTATCTGGGATTCATCCCCAGCCATGCCCATGGTTCATTCTTGCTCCTAGAAAATCTCAGCCCACGCCAAAGTGCTCAGGTTTTTCCTCCTCAGAGAAGGGAAGTCAGAGAGTTCTCCATCGAAGCTGAACAACTGCTTGGTAGAGTCTCCATAGAGACCATCAAAGGGATGGAGGGAGAGACAAGCCAAATAACCTTTAAGCTTCTCTCAAACCTTAAAATGCTGGTTGTTAGATGTGTCTACTTGGCTTGGATGCTTTTCATTTTGAAGCAATGGCAGGATTTTCAAGTGCAAATGTTCTCACGAATGTCCACAGAGAGGGCTGTGTAGACAGATGGGGGTGAGAGAGAATATTCTCAAGACTGGGTTCTGCTGGGGAAGCGAGAGGCAAGCAGGGAGCTCAGACTGCAGGTAGGACTTGGAGCCCAGGAAACCGACCAGTTTGGCTGCTTCTCAAAGCTCAGCTTTGGTTTTCCAGAACTTGCTGGGGAAGACTCCCCTTTCCTCCCTGCCAACTTCTCTTCTCCACCTGGCACCAAAGGGCCTAGCCTCAAAGTCACAATTATGAAAGCCATGCAAGGATGCTAATTGCTGTATCTGACCTCCCTTCAGATAACAAGAGAATCACTCTCCCTAATTAGCCCTGCTGCCGGTAGACCAGCAAAGCCAAATGTTTATTATGGGATGAATGCACTTACTGTAAATTTTGACATATGCTGTGCAAAGATGTTGGGTAAATAAGACTTTAGAAGCATGGGTTGTTTAAATAATGAATACCCACTGCTGTGGGTGATAAGGTTGGAGGGGAGGAAGGCAAAAAAGAAGCAAAGGATCCTGGAGCTGTGCTCAAAGCCTGGGAACAGACAGATTGGTCAGAAGAGGAGCAAGGGAGGCATCCTGGGGATGAGGGCAGGAGGGCTAGGGAAGGAATAGAAGGTATGCTGGGCATCTTCCCATCACCCACTGGAAACTCAGTGCTCCAGCTTTCATGCAGAAACTTATCATGCTCCCACCCACTCATGCCTATTCATAGTTCCTTGGAAAGGGTTCTTGGAAAACAATGACAAGTGGTTCATGAAACAAAGACATGGGAAGGGTCAGGAGGAAAGCACCACCCTTCTCCTATGGACTCTGAAGCCAGTGCTTGTGTGGATAGGCCCTGCCTCTGTGTTGCTGATGTCTTGTTTCTTCTCAGTGAAGGAGAGGGTGACTATATGAGAGCCTGATCCTGTACCTGGGCTTCCTGGCCTGGGCCAAGATATGCAGAGGAAATCATCCCACCCAGTCAAGAATCCCAGGCCCATGCCATTCTGAGGCATTTAGGAAGGGAGCATGCTGGTTTTATGGGTTCCCTTTAATCCTTGCAGGCCTTGTCCTGGTACAGCAGACCACATTCTATAAAAGAAAGATACCTATAAAAGAAAGATACCACCCTCCCCGCACCCAGGGCTCAGGCCTAGAGGGCTGATCCACAAACAGGTCTCAGAATAATTGCTAACTCTTTTTTTATCCCCAGTTCATTGGGTTCCAACCGACCAAGGAGACAGACATCCTTTCATCTCAGTAGATGAGGGGTTGTTAAACAAGTATCCATAGATACTTGTTAGGCAGAGAGAGGGACTTTCAGTAACAGAATAGACACAAAGCCCCATAGAGCCCACACTTGTTTCAGACATACAGCCTAGCCCTGGACCCCTGCTTTCAAGTCTATACCACACCCCTCTGCAAATAGGGTGACTCACTACCCCCACCTATACTTTTCTCTTTCTCTTTCACTTCAAACTAAATGACCCTCTATGTAAGTCCTAAACATGAAATTGAAGGGACTTTACACATCACTGAAAAGAGTTTGCCTTTCACTTGTCGGTGGACACTGGAAAACTACTGAGGGTGTATGAATAAGGATAGACATACCAGATCAGTAGTTCAGAGAGGTACGTCGGTAGCAGTGAGGCAGGTAAGATAGAAAGAGTTATCCTGGGGATAGAATTGCCCTTTAGGAAGCTGCTGCAATTGTGCAACCCTGAGGCTCTAAATTTAGCCTGTCCATTGGTCCGGACAGACTAGGTTATGCTTATGCAGTAAACAAGCCACCCAAACCTCAGTTTCTTATACACAAAAGAGGTTTATTTCTCATTAAAGATATTTATTCCATATAGGTCTGTGGAGGCCTCTGCTCCACTTAATGACTCAGGGACCCAGGCTTTGGAATTTGTTATGGTGGGAAGGAGACAGCTGGAGGACTATTCATTAGCTCTTCTGTGCTTCATCTCATTGAACAGATCTACCCACATGGCTCTGCCTTAGTTAAAGAGGGCTGGGACATGTGTGGAATGTATGGGGAGTAGCACTATTTACGCCTCAGATCATGTCAGAGGACATGGCAGAAATTAGCATTCCTAGTAATGCCTTTCAGCTCTACATCCCTTCTTGTCACATGCCTGCACAAGCATAGAATCAGAGACCCAAAGGGTATCAGATTTAGACAGCTCCTCAATTTACAGATGGGGGAAACTGAGGCTGAGAGAGGGCTTGTGCTGGCTCAGGTTGCACAGGCAGCCCTCTGCTAGGCTGCCTCCCTAGCTGCCTTCTGGAGTAGCTATTTCTCTTGGTTTCTCCTGGTTTTTTCACTGGCTCCTTCTCCCTTGTAATTTTTTTTCATTATTCTCCTCCCCTTATTCTGAGGAACTTCCAAATGTCATTCTTTCTTTAGTTTTTCACCTCCACAGAGCCCTCCTTTTCTTTGTCTCCCTCCCTCAGGCAGGCTCTTTCGCTATGAAGGCCTCTTTTTTTCTCCTCCCACAGAGCATACTGACCTTTTCCTCTACTCCGTAGGACAAAGCCCAGCCTGGCCTGCTCTTAACAGGAATTGGCTCTGGAAGTTCCGGTAATTGCTCCATCCTTATTATTGAGTCTGTAAAGCCAGTCTTGGCCGGGGTGACCCCCTCTCTTTTGCCTGCTCACTTGCTAGAATCAGGCTGCAGATAGGCTGCTAACGAGGTGACCAATTAACAAACACTAAATAACCCCAAAAGAGTATTTTTCTCCCTGGCCTGATTTCCAGGCCCCTTTGTTCCTCCTTGGGAATCTGTCCTCTGTGACAGGATTACAATGGAACTGTTCCCAAGCCTGACCCTGTGAGAAGCTGACTCACTCAGTCCGAGGTCACAAGACCCCATTACCCAACTTCTTTGCTATAGGGGGCATGAGAGCAAGGAGGGTTCCTGCCTCTCAGGAATAATAATGCAACTATCACACATATTGACCACTTACCATGTGTTATATAATCCTTGTGCAACCTTCCATGCATTCATTTATTCAAATAAACATGAATTGAGGACTTCTTGTGTGCCAGATGCTGTACTGGGCAGTCCTAATCTGAGACCTAGGCAAAAAGGACCTGTACCTCAAGGCCTTGTGCTTTGAAGTAGCTTCTTGTGAATTTTCAAAATTTTTCTCTGGTTCCCAGTACCTGCTGGAACTGGGAACCTGAGCCCCATGTGAGCACTGTCCCTGATTCTCCCCTTCAGGGAATTCTCTAACCTCCACCCCACCTTCCCACTCTATCCATGCCAAACACTCAAATGTGGGGTTGACCAGATGCTCTGAGGTACCTCACACCTATGGAACCTCTTTCAAGTATGTGGATTGGTGGGCAGATTACTCTCTCTAGCCATAGCAGTATTTCTTTCATGGAGGTCCATGAGATTGGATCACCTGAATGTGCTGACATACTGATTTTGTGTGACTAAAACTGATTATACAGACAGATACTCCACACACACACAAAAAAAAACCGCCTAGGATTCTATAAACTCTAGTAGTGTTCCTGACACTAGGTATATGGTAGTGAGAAAAACTGACAGTTCTTGTCCTGATGGTATTTATAGTCACAAACATTAGTCAAAGAGGACTAGAAAGAAGAATAAAAGGTATTTGAGACTCCACAAAAGGACCTGACCTATTGTGTGAGATAGGTGCTATTATCAGCTCCATTTTACAGATGAGAAGACTGAGGCAAAATATGTCATATTCCTGCCTGGTAGCATACTGCTAGTAGAACCAGAAACAAACTGAGGAACTTGCTCACCTGGGAACCCATTAAGTATAGAACTTCCCCCCATCTGCTCCGGCTAAAAGAGGAATACTCTGGCCTGGAAGCAGGAAAATGCTAATCATGAACATAATTTTAGTAGTAAGTGAGAGAAAACCCAGCACAAACTGACTCAAGCAAAAAAAAAAAAAGGAAAATTAATTGGCTCTGAGAAGTCCAGGAGTGTTTATCTTCAGGCATGGCTTGATCCAGGTGCTCAGATGATATCACAGGATTCAATCTCTCTCTTCTCTTTATTTACCCTTTAAAAAAAAATTAGAGTACAAATTAAATACAGTAAAGTATACAGATCTTAAGTGTACACTTCAGTAAATTTCTACACATGAAATCACCACCCACATCAAGATACAGGATTGCTAGCTCCTCATGTGGCTCTCTTATGCCCCACTGTAGTCAGTAACCCTGCCACTCTGCTGAACTCTGTCACCACAGATTCCTCTTTCTTATCTAGAATTCATATAAATCAGATCACACAGTGGGTATTCCAGTGTGGTTGACTTTGCTCAGTCAAGATTACAATTGTGAAATTTATGCTTCTTGTTTTAACATGAGCTTGTTCTTTTTTTATTGCTGTGCAGTATTCTATTATATGAATATACCACAAATTGTTGCTGATAAACACATCGATTGTTTCCAATTTGGGCTCCTATGAATATAGCTGGTATGAGTATCTTTGTGCATGTCTTTTGGTGGACAAAAACACAAATTTCTGCTCGGTATGTATACTCTGGAGTAGAGTTGCCGGAAAATGGAGCATATGTTTGTTTAGTCTTAATAGATACTTCAAAAATGTTTTTCTGGAGCAGTTATCCCAATTTACACCCCCACTAGCACTTTTTAATTGGATTGTTTGTCATTTGCTTACTGGTTTGTAGGAGTTATTTATATATTCTGATTATAGTAGTCCTTTTTTTGATACATGAGTTGCAAATATCTTGTCACAGTCTTTGACTTGCTTCTTCTCTCTCTTACTAGTGTCTTTTTATGAATTGAAGTTCTTAATTTTAATAAAGTTCAATTTAACATTTATTTTATGTTTAGTTTTGTCGGTGGGGGCTAGGAGTGTGCGTATATCCTGTTGAAGAAAACTATCTCGAAGGCATGAATATGTTCTTTTTTGTTTTCTCTCAGAAAGTTGATGTTTTAGCTTTCATATTTAGATCTATGACCCTTCATGCATTAATTTTTTGCGAATGATGTGAGGTAGAGGTCAAGGTTTATTTTCCTCCACATAAATATCCAATGAACCCAGCACCATTTATTAAAAAGTGAATTGTGGTAGAATATTTGTTGTAAATCAGGTGATCGTATATGTGTCTCCACTATTCTTTATTCTTTGTTAGCCACTGATGTGGTCCCTCCATCTGGAGTCCACAGAGTCAAGTGCGCCCCTGTCTTATCTGTAATCAACTTAGCAAGGCCAGATGAAAGAATGCTTCTTTCCCATCAGGAGTCCTAGCATTGCATTTGAGTTTTCACACTAATCCTTGGGTTAGTCACTATGGTCCAACGTTAATTGATCAGTCTTTTGTCATGTACCCATCCCTGAAGGTGAGATGAAGGAGTGTGGAGAGGAGCCCACTCAAACCTCTCGATTAGGGTAGGAAAGGTGTGGCTCTTCAAAAGAAATGTGAGATGCTGTTACCAAGAAAAAGGGAAACCATGTTGGACAACAACAAAAAAACTACTCAGAGAGACTCTATGGCCTGTGGAGGTTCAATACAACTTTCAAGGTTTCACTTTCTTAACATTGACATTATGGAGCATCCCTGGGCACTAGGCACTCTGAAACACTGCAGGTAGTGCAGAGATGCTTAAATTTTGTGTACACCCCACCTCTGTGACAGGTAAGATTAAGGAAACCTGAAGAATCATCCAGCATTACCGGCTCTCTTGGGTTAACAAAGGGACCTTAGGCAGTACTGAGCACCTTTGAGTCACCACTGTCAGGCTGTCCTGAGAAGGCAGGTCTGTAGGGCTGCATGTTACACCTCATTTCACCAGGTGTGATTTCCAATGAGACATCACTCCAATGGGGACTGATGAGTCAAGCAGGGGGGCTGTGATTTCCAATATCCACCAGCCAGTCATTACTAGCAGGAAATAGATTTTTGCTGGGTAATCAAAGTCAAATCTCTCACTTTCCACACCCCTAAGTGCCCTTCTTCTACAGCACCCATTCATACGAGCTGCCCTCATTGTAACGGGCTCCCTGAGTCCTCAGCAAACCAAATCAAACCAGGCTCCCCACCAACCCTTCTCCAAGGAAACCAGGTGCCATCCCCTCCTGGATTCCCTGTGAGAAGGAGGTGGGGTGCATGGAGAAGGACACAGAAATAGGAGGGGTAAGGTCACACGAGAGGGGTCTTCACCTGGCAGGAGTGCCAAAGAAATAAAGCAACAATGTCAGAGGTTTAATCAACCTTTGAAGACTTCACAGTGTTTGGACAGAAGTGTGTGAATAATATTCATTTGGATTGGCACCTGTGCACACCACTGAAAGGAAAATAGCATTTTGTCGCGGTTGTGATGGGGAGCAAGCAGTCTGTGGAGACAGGCTGCACATCTCCTGGAAGCTGTGAAGATTTTTTTTTTCCCTTTTGTTTCCATCTCAGTGTGACCCTGTGACTCCTTAAAAATCCAGTGGCTCGGAGTCAATGCTTGACACTCCCTTTTCTGCTTCTCCAGACAGAGCAAGAACAAGGAAATACCTGGCAAAGGCATTCAGTCAGGAAGTGAAAGCCCGGGTTTCTAGTTCTATCCCCACCAATGGGCTGCTGAGTGACTGTGGGCAGGGGGAATTATGACTTTGCACCTCAGGTTCCCTGGGTGTGATAGGCTGAGAATCTGTCCTTCCATCTTCCCGATTTGGTGTGTGGATCACAGTTGGAGATGTGAACCTGAGAATCCGGAGTGTTATTTGAGGATGAACCCATTCCCTTCTCCTGGAAGAAGACTGAAGACATCCCATTGCCTTTAACCAACAAGACAGTCACATCAAGTGGCATCAAGGGACTGAGAGTCTATGATGAGCCATCACTCTCTCACTCCTCAGTGTGAATGCAACTTCACCTATCCCTCATCCTTGTTTCTCTCCCACACAGGACAATCCAGTCTCAAGGGTAAAGAAGACTCTATATATCTCAACTACAGGCATTTTTGAAAATTGGGACTTATCGGCTCAACACTCCAGGCACAATGGATTCTGGCAATCAGGACCCTTCTGGAGCTGCCCCCACAATCTTAATCCTGTCCCCAAGGATACCTCAACTTCTGCAGATCAGAGCCCTTCTTCACACTCCTTGAAGACTCCTACTCACCGTGGCCATGAAGCTCCTTTGACAAGAGGTCCTGGTGAGGAGATCTCCCAGACACTGCAAGCCTCCCAGCCTGTCCCAGCGGGCTCTCCTGACCCTTGTATCTCCCTCTCCAGCAGGGCCTGCTCTCCTCCTCTGGCTCCCTCCATTCGGACTATTTCAGCCCCCTTTTTCTGCACCCCTCTACCTCTCTTTCTTCTCTGACCCCATCCCCTCTTTCCTCTTTATCCCCCCTCCTCTTCTCCTTGCTTTTTCTCTCTGACTCACTTCTCCTCCCATCTTAGCCCCTCACTCCACCTTTCTTCCCACCCCAGCTCCCCTCTTACCTACCTTCCAAGCCAACTATCTCCAGGGAACAAGCACAGTTCCTCTTCCCAGCCAGCCTCCCCAGCAATTCTAGCATGTGAGACTTTCTAAACTATTGCCACTGATTATTTCCTAAGCAGGCATTCTTCACCAGGCACATAGGCTCCTCTACCCACTAGAGGGTCACATAGTCGGTGACACACAGCACAAATGAGCCCACCACACTAGTCACACAGGATGTGGCTATCACCAGTTCCTTCTTTCCTTCTGTGGGCAGCAAAGTGGGATCATCAAAATGTAGAGTAGAAGGGACCTTAGAAATCCATTTTCTGGCCCCAAAATCCATTGTGATCCTGGTCAACACCAAAATCCATTGTGATCCTGGTCAACACCAACAATACAGCTTGTTTGCTATTCAGAATAATATATTTTTAGATATTAATGTCTATATAATGTTAGATATTAGTGTCAATGTTATAGTTCTCTGTACTACAGTATCTATAAAGTAGCATAGTATTTATATTATAGTATTAGATAACATCTAATTTTAGATATAAAAGTCTATCTAGAGAAAAAACTAAACTGGAAGAACCACAAAAACTCTAAACAAAAAGAATAAGTGGGAAAATCCACTCTACAAGGTATTAAAGATATTTTAAAGTTATTATAACTAAAAATAGCTCATTATTGGTGTGAGAATAAAACCATAGCTTATAAAACCATATTCTGGTGAGAAGGGAGAGACAGTTTAATGGAAAAGAATAAAGACCAGAAATAGGCCTAAATACAAAAAATAATTTTGCCTATGTTAGTGGTAGCATTTCAAATCAATAGAGGGAGAAATGGACTTGACGAATGTTATTGGGGTCATAATTTAACCCTGTACTGACCAATGTGGTAGCCCATAGGCACATGTGGCTACTGCGCACTTGAAATGAGGCTAGTCCAAAATAGACAGTAGATTTTGAAAACTTGGTATGAAAAAAGAAATGTAAAATAACTCATTTATAATTTTTATATGTTACATGTCGAAATCAAATTTTGGATATAGTGGGTTAAATAATATATGTCATAATTACCCTTACCTGTTTCTTTTTACTTTTTTTAATGTGGCTAATAGAAAAGTTTAAATTACGTATGTGGCTTACATATGTAATTTATAGCACTAGTCTAACCATTTGTAAACAATAAAATTGAATCCCTATCTCACTCCTTATACCAAAACCAAAATCCAAATAGAACAATAATTTTAATGTAACATATGATACCTGGAAGAAAACATACATGATTTATTTTATTATTTTATTTT